>NW_026526077.1:0-52272 GCF_010183535.1 Caenorhabditis remanei
ATTCGAGGAGCGGCAGGAACGCAAGCCGTATGGCTTGTGGGACGAAACCCAAGGAAGCAGAAGCTGGTGCGAGAAGGTGGAAAATTGGGACATCGAGAGAAACGATGAGAGGAGCAGGAAGAAAGGAGGAGAAGACGCGTTTAGCAGGAAAACGTTGAGTCACTCTGGAAGTAGCGAAGTCAACGATATGATGCAATGTATGAACAGGATGTTGAAGTCGTCGGCATTACCGGAGCCAAAAACGTTTGATGGAACTGGCGAGTTCAAACAGTTCAAACGGGCATTCTTGTTGAAGTACAACCATGTTACGGAGAATGATTACGAGCTGGTCGCAATCTTGGAGGGAAAGTTTTTGAAAGGGGCAGCTAAGTCACTGTTCAAAACACTGCCGAAAAGATTCGAAAGATCGATACAGTCGCTGTTCGAAGAGTTTGAGCAAAAGCTGCGAAAGCGACAAGGAGATAGCAAGATCGAAGCGTTGAACGAGTTTGAAGGGCTGGAGAAGAGGTCGGACCAGAAGATGTGGGAGTATCTCGTGGAAGTAGAGAAGTGGTCGAGGCGTTCCCGGAGGTGAAGCAGGAGACGTTGTCTCAGATGAGAACAACAAAGCTGATGAAAGCGGCACGCGCAGATGAGACGTTGCACAAAATGCTCATAATGAAGCGTTTCGAGTTATCGTTGGAAGAACAGTACGATCATCTGAAAGATATCGTGCTGCAACAAGAAAACGAACAGCGTCGTGGAAATTGCCAGAAGAGTCGATATTCTGAATGCTGGAAGGAACGTCCAAAAGCTGAAAATGACGGCGAGAAAGATGTGGCGGAAAAAGAAAGTGGGGAAAACCGGTACTGGATGGAGCAGAAATGTTTTTCGTGTGGAGGTGTGGGACACCTGGCGCGTCAATGCCCATCGAAGCCAGTGCAAAGTGTGGAAGTAAGAGGAAAAGGAGAAGGTGTAGGCAAAGTAGCTGTGGAGACGGTTAAGTTGCTGGGACAAGAGCGGAGAATGGTGATCGACAGTGGAGCCGCGGTGTCGGTGATGTCAACTGGAGCATGGGATGGACTGAAGAAGGGGTTGCCGAAATTGGGTGGACGTGGTGAAAAGGTTAGGGAAACCGAGCTTCGAAGTGATCGATACTTCGAAAAAGAAGATGCGTATCATTCAGCAAATCGAAGTACCGATTCAAGTGAAAGATAGGAAGGCGGAAGTAGTTTTTTCAGCTCGTTGAGAACGATGCCGAAATAATGCTGCTTGGAACGAACGCATTCGAAAGTATTGGAGTTTCGGTGGAGTGGAAACAGGAAAGAATGGATGTGCAACAGAAGAAAGCAAAAAGAGATGCGACGAGTAGTGAGGAGAAGAAGGTTTTCATGGTGGGAATCTGGGAATCCGGGTGGAAAACACGAAACCTTCCGGAAAAACTGCGGAGAGGAGCAAGGAAATCGCTGTGGATACAGTGACGGAGGAGAAAAAAGAAGGGATGAAGCCAAAGAAGACGGTGATTAGAGAATCGAAGATTCTCATAACTCCGAGAATCGGCGTGAAGGGTAAATCCATCTTTGAGTATCGGAAAAGTGCGCTGAACACGTGGAAGAATAGATTCGATTTTGCGAATGTGGAATCGATCGTATTCTTGTTAGAGCTCACGGAGGACGAGGAGACGAACCAAAAGTTGGGTGACTTGGTGCGAAAGTTAGCTGAGGAAGTGAAGGAGATCACGATCATTCCATACAAAATGGATGGTGCAAAATCGGGATTGGTGGAAAGTTGGAAACGGAGTTGGACAACTGCCGGTCGTGTAAAGTGGAGCGATTCGGCTGCGAGTGCGGACGAAAAGTTCAAAACGTGGGAACAACTGCTGGAGTTCCTGGAGGCGAGGACGACGGAGAATGTGGTGGTGGCCCAACTGAGTAAGGAGTCGGTGACTTCGGAGCCACGGATAAAGGAGGACAAATGGAGTCACCAGTGATGTCATCTTGGTGGACAATCCAAATTGTTAATTAATTGTTTGTTTTAGTAGTAGGGTAAAATTATTGAGGTCTCCTAAGACAACGTTTTGATTATTTTGATGTTAGGGTGGTGTGACTGAGTTTAGGCTAGGTGGTGTGAGATAAGGGGAGAAGAATGTAAGTCGTATCTGTGAGAGTACTCGAACCGGTCGGGGCCCGGTTTCTGTAAAGGGGGGGAAGTTGCCGGTGGCAAGGTACCCTCATAACCCTGTAGTTCTCCGAGTCCTCACAATAAATACGCAACGAGGAACACATGCATGTGTTTTGTTATTTGTGATAAAGCACTTTGCATAAAGTTTTTGAAAGGTATGCACGTTTTATAGCCAGAAAATATCGGAAATTGGGAAAAATGGGAATAAAATAATTTTTGACTGAAAAAAATTTGAAAAATTATTTTTTCTAAAATTGTAACTTTTAATGTTGGTTAGTAGAAAAACTCAAAACGCGTATTTTGGTACATGTTTTAATCGATTTGGAGCATTTTTTGATGAGTTATGATGATTTCCCCGAGGGCACTACTTTTGACTTCTGGAGCTCTAGCACGATGCTCAGGAGTTGAAAAGCTAATTCAACATAATTTTGTGTTTATTTGAGTGTTTTCCATCATTTTGACATCAAAAACTCAATACCTCCAAGAGAAAAATAAAAAGTTGTTTTTCGAATTTTCAAATCAAGTTCAGGAAAAATCGATTATCGAAAAAATCCGTGACGAAACTTTTTCAAAAAACATATTTTCTTATTGCTGAATACTTTGGCTTTCTTTCAAATAAAAGTTTATGCAAAACGGACACGATTCAGCAGAGTTACGTATAAAAGTATGAAGGGGTGCTCACTTATGCTCGCTACTGTAATTTTTTCTTTCATTTCTCCTTATAACTGTACATATTCACAGTTTTTTTCTTTTCCCTGCCCGTGTCTCCTATTGCCTTGTTCGTTTTCCCCTTTTATCTCATTCATATAACACGGTTTCCCCGTTTTTAGAAATTTCACTTGTCTCATTCAACCCGATAATTGTCCCTTGTTATTGCTCCTTGAATTGTCCTCTTTTTTTAACCTGAAACTGTCTCGTGAGGGACATGTTTCAAGTCTTCTCTGTATCTTATAATTCTTTATCTCTTGAAATTAAATAAAATAAATCAATAATTCTTACCCCAAACGTGGCCGGTTAGACTCCGTCAGGTGATCTGCGAGCGGTCCGCAAACAATACTCATAGGGGCAGGTGAGAGCGAGTCATCAATCATAAATGTGAAAAAGTCGGCCCGTATTCTCATTGTTCTTCACTCGACTTGACAGCCATCTGTCAGTTATCTTCGTGAGAAATCGAATGGAGGATGACGAATAGACCACGCCGCCAAGTCAAATGAGGTCAGACTGGTAGAACACAGTCAGTTGTCCCTTTCTCTCTCTCGCAACCGAGCAGTCCACTCTTACCCTTTTTTAAGACAACATGATAGACACCGTTCTATTGTCTTACTAATGCTAACACAAACCACCTGCTCACTTATCTTCATGGAAAATCTATCTTTCTGGACCAGCAGATGGCCCCTTTCTTTCTTGACTCCTCCCACTGTCCCCCTCACACTATCTTTTTGGCTCAGTCGTCCACTATCTCTCCGTACTGGATGGTGACTCATCTATTGCCTCTCTTCTGACCATCTTTGAGGTATCTCCATAACCATTACTTATCTTATACTTATATTCCCTATTTGCTTACTAAGTTTACAAATTAGTGTTTTCTTTTTCAGTGCTAAAGTGACGAGGACCAAGAGGAAACCAACGTCGTGAGGGATGAGGAGAGGTCGAGTGCGAGATGCGGTGGGCAAGAAAACAAGAAGCGGAGAACGGTACGTTTTTATAGTTGGGTTACTGTAATTAGTAGTTGTTGGCTTTGTGTCGTTATCGGTGAATCATTGAGAAGCGTTGGCTACGCGTTCTTCGAAACGCGCCAATATTCAATTTGGTTTTACCGGAAACGATACATTTTAATGGTTGGGTTACTGTAATTAGTAGTTGTTGGCTTTGTGTCGTTATCGGTGAATCATTGAGAAGCGTTGGCTACGCGTTCTTCGAAACGCGCCAATATTCAATTTGGTTTTACCGGAAACGATACATCTTTAGAGTTGGGTTACTATAAGTAGTAGTTGTTGAGTTTGTATCGGGATCGGTGAATCATCAAGTAGCGTTGGCTCGCCAATGCTCAATTTGGTTCATTCGAAAACGGTACAATTTTAGAGTTGGGTCACTATAAGTTAGTAGTTGTTGAGTTTGTATCGGGATCGGTGAATCATCAAGTAGCGTTGGCTCGCCAATACTCAATTTGGTTCATTCGAAAACGGTACAATTTTAGAGTTGGGTCACTATAAGTTAGTAGTTGTTGAGTTTGTATCGGGATCGGTGAATCATCAAGTAGCGTTGGCTCGCCAATACTCAATTTGGTTCATTCGAAAACGGTACAATTTTAGAGTTGGGTCACTATAAGTTAGTAGTTGTTGAGTTTGTATCGGGATCGGTGAATCATCAAGTAGCGTTGGCTCGCCAATACTCAATTTGGTTCATTCGAAAACGGTACAATTTTAGAGTTGGGTCACTATAAGTTAGTAGTTGTTGAGTTTGTATCGGGATCGGTGAATCATCAAGTAGCGTTGGCTCGCCAATGACTCAATTTGGTTCATTCGAAAACGGTACAATTTTAGAATTGGGTCACTATAAGTTAGTAGTTGTTGAGTTTGTATCGGGATCGGTGAATCATCAAGTAGCGTTGGCTCGCCAATACTCAATTTGGTTCATTCGAAAACGGTACAATTTTAGAGTTGGGTCACTATAAGTTAGTAGTTGTTGAGTTTGTATCGGGATCGGTGAATCATCAAGTAGCGTTGGCTCGCCAATACTCAATTTGGTTCATTCGAAAACGGTACAATTTTAGAATTGGGTCACTATAAGTTAGTAGTTGTTGAGTTTGTATCGGGATCGGTGAATCATCAAGTAGCGTTGGTTCGCCAATACTCAATTTGGTTCATTCGAAAACGGTACAATTTTAGAGTTGGGTTACTATAAGTTAGTAGTTGTTGAGTTTGTATCGGGATCGGTGAATCATCAAGTAGCGTTGGTTCGCCAATACTCAATTTGGTTCATTCGAAAACGGTACAATTTTAGAATTGGGTCACTATAAGTAGTAGTTGTTGAGTTTGTATCGGGATCGGTGAATCATCAAGTAGCGTTGGCTCGCCAATACTCAATTTGGTTCATTCGAAAACGGTACAATTTTAGAATTGGGTCACTATAAGTTAGTAGTTGTTGAGTTTGTATCGGGATCGGTGAATCATCAAGTAGCGTTGGTTCGCCAATACTCAATTTGGTTCATTCGAAAACGGTACAATTTTAGAATTGGGTCACTATAAGTTAGTAGTTGTTGAGTTTGTATCGGGATCGGTGAATCATCAAGTAGCGTTGGTTCGCCAATACTCAATTTGGTTCATTCGAAAACGGTACAATTTTAGAATTGGGTCACTATAAGTTAGTAGTTGTTGAGTTTGTATCGGGATCGGTGAATCATCAAGTAGCGTTGGTTCGCCAATACTCAATTTGGTTCATTCGAAAACGGTACAATTTTAGAATTGGGTCACTATAAGTAGTAGTTGTTGAGTTTGTATCGGGATCGGTGAATCATCAAGTAGCGTTGGCTCGCCAATACTCAATTTGGTTCATTCGAAAACGGTACAATTTTAGAATTGGGTCACTATAAGTAGTAGTTGTTGAGTTTGTATCGGGATCGGTGAATCATCAAGTAGCGTTGGCTCGCCAATACTCAATTTGGTTCATTCGAAAACGGTACAATTTTAGAATTGGGTCACTATAAGTTAGTAGTTGTTGAGTTTGTATCGGGATCGGTGAATCATCAAGTAGCGTTGGTTCGCCAATACTCAATTTGGTTCATTCGAAAACGGTACAATTTTAGAGTTGGGTCACTATAAGTTAGTAGTTGTTGAGTTTGTATCGGGATCGGTGAATCATCAAGTAGCGTTGGCTCGCCAATACTCAATTTGGTTCATTCGAAAACGGTACAATTTTAGAATTGGGTCACTATAAGTTAGTAGTTGTTGAGTTTGTATCGGGATCGGTGAATCATCAAGTAGCGTTGGTTCGCCAATACTCAATTTGGTTCATTCGAAAACGGTACAATTTTAGAAGTTGGGTCACTATAAGTTAGTAGTTGTTGAGTTTGTATCGGGATCGGTGAATCATCAAGTAGCGTTGGTTCGCCAATACTCAATTTGGTTCATTCGAAAACGGTACAATTTTAGAATTGGGTCACTATAAGTTAGTAGTTGTTGAGTTTGTATCGGGATCGGTGAATCATCAAGTAGCGTTGGTTCGCCAATACTCAATTTGGTTCATTCGAAAACGGTACAATTTTAGAATTGGGTCACTATAAGTAGTAGTTGTTGAGTTTGTATCGGGATCGGTGAATCATCAAGTAGCGTTGGCTCGCCAATACTCAATTTGGTTCATTCGAAAACGGTACAATTTTAGAGTTGGGTCACTATAAGTTAGTAGTTGTTGAGTTTGTATCGGGATCGGTGAATCATCAAGTAGCGTTGGTTCGCCAATACTCAATTTGGTTCATTCGAAAACGGTACAATTTTAGAATTGGGTCACTATAAGTTAGTAGTTGTTGAGTTTGTATCGGGATCGGTGAATCATCAAGTAGCGTTGGCTCGCCAATACTCAATTTGGTTCATTCGAAAACGGTACAATTTTAGAATTGGGTCACTATAAGTTAGTAGTTGTTGAGTTTGTATCGGGATCGGTGAATCATCAAGTAGCGTTGGCTTCGCCAATACTCAATTTGGTTCATTCGAAAACGGTACAATTTTAGAGTTGGGTCACTATAAGTTAGTAGTTGTTGAGTTTGTATCGGGATCGGTGAATCATCAAGTAGCGTTGGTTCGCCAATACTCAATTTGGTTCATTCGAAAACGGTACAATTTTAGAATTGGGTCACTATAAGTAGTAGTTGTTGAGTTTGTATCGGGATCGGTGAATCATCAAGTAGCGTTGGCTCGCCAATACTCAATTTGGTTCATTCGAAAACGGTACAATTTTAGAGTTGGGTCACTATAAGTTAGTAGTTGTTGAGTTTGTATCGGGATCGGTGAATCATCAAGTAGCGTTGGTTCGCCAATACTCAATTTGGTTCATTCGAAAACGGTACAATTTTAGAATTGGGTCACTATAAGTTAGTAGTTGTTGAGTTTGTATCGGGATCGGTGAATCATCAAGTAGCGTTGGTTCGCCAATACTCAATTTGGTTCATTCGAAAACGGTACAATTTTAGAGTTGGGTTACTATAAGTAGTAGTTGTTGAGTTTGTGTCGTTATCGGTGAATCATTGAGAAGCGTTGGCTACGCGTTCTTCGAAACGCGCCAATATTCAATTTGGTTTTACCGGAAACGATACATCTTTAGAGTTGGGTTACTGTAATTAGTAGTTGTTGGCTTTGTGTCGTTATCGGTGAATCATTGAGAAGCGTTGGCTACGCGTTCTTCGAAACGCGCCAATATTCAATTTGGTTTTACCGGAAACGATACATCTTTAGAGTTGGGTTACTATAAGTAGTAGTTGTTGAGTTTGTATCGGGATCGGTGAATCATCAAGTAGCGTTGGTTCGCCAATACTCAATTTGGTTCATTCGAAAACGGTACAATTTTAGAATTGGGTCACTATAAGTTAGTAGTTGTTGAGTTTGTATCGGGATCGGTGAATCATCAAGTAGCGTTGGCTCGCCAATACTCAATTTGGTTCATTCGAAAACGGTACAATTTTAGAATTGGGTCACTATAAGTTAGTAGTTGTTGAGTTTGTATCGGGATCGGTGAATCATCAAGTAGCGTTGGTTCGCCAATACTCAATTTGGTTCATTCGAAAACGGTACAATTTTAGAGTTGGGTCACTATAAGTTAGTAGTTGTTGAGTTTGTATCGGGATCGGTGAATCATCAAGTAGCGTTGGTTCGCCAATACTCAATTTGGTTCATTCGAAAACGGTACAATTTTAGAGTTGGGTCACTATAAGTTAGTAGTTGTTGAGTTTGTATCGGGATCGGTGAATCATCAAGTAGCGTTGGTTCGCCAATACTCAATTTGGTTCATTCGAAAACGATACATTTTAAGAGTTGGGTTACTGTAATTAGTAGTTGTTGACTTTGTCATATCGCGATGATTATCTTTATACGGTGATACTGACTCGACTTCTTTGAAGTTAGTACGTGATCCGAAATACACAAGTTATGAGCGATAGACACGGAAAACAGTTAGAAGCGTCTCATTGCGGTTGTCCGCCGATTTTATTGTCTGGATTTTCCGTGTTGATTGGAGGATCGTACGAGAAAAAAACGGGTACATGATGATAGCCAACAAGCTGCGAGGCACGACAACATCAAGCAAACGGTCGATGCGAGCGGTCTTCGAGCAAATGGAGTCCAAATTCCTGCGAAAATCGAAAATCTCAACTTTTCCGGAGAAAAGGGGATACATTAGTCCATCGCTGATTTCTCGGGAATTTCTGCCGAATTACTCGCAAAAAGGCCGATAAATCGGGGTTTTCAGAGACTCTGGCACTATTTTCGAGGTATTCGGTTGTTGTATCGCGAAAAAAATCGCAAGGAAATTCGCACAATTAAGGTTTTCCCACCACGCAAAAACATTACTAAAGCCAAAAACTATTATCGTTCCCAACCTTACCCATCCGGATGGATCGCCTGCACCCACAGATTCCTGTTCTCTAACACCCGACGAAGTCCCCTTCATGTTTGTAAAGGTTATCGCTCCTCTAATAAGTAGTCAAATAGCTCAAATCTGTAACGCGTTCATGATGTCAGGGGAAATACCGGATTGCTGAAAGTTATGCCGCTAAATAAGATAGCCAAACCATGGGCTCTCACCGATTTCAGACCCATTAGCATCACATCTAACATATGTAGGGTGTTCGAAAGATGCCTACTGCGATAAATTCATAGTCATCTTAGCGATATCCAATTCTGGAACAGTTCCCAGCACGGATTTCTGCCTAGGAAATCTACAACAATATGTATGTTAGAACCAATGAATGAATGGACTGAGGCGATTGACAAGGGACACCAAGTAGATCTAATCTATTTTGATTTCGCCAAAGCTTTCGATCAAGTCCCTCATTGCCAGCTGCTTGATAAACTCCAAGAACTGAAGTTTAATAAGAATTTAGTCTCGTGGATAAGTGAATTTTTGAAAAATTGAGTTTTTAAGGTAAAAGTGGGGTTCTTCGTTTTCTAGCAAAAGAACAGCGATCTGTGGGGTTCCGCAGGGGTCCGTGATCTCGCCAGCGCTGTTTGGTATCTTTGTGAAAACTATTCCGAGTGCTCTTTCACAAAATGCTCGCTGTAAGCAATTCGCTTTTTTTCTTTATCTGAAACTGTACGCGATTCTGCCAAAAGACGCCGTCGCTAGCCCTCTCCCCGCAGCCATCGAGGCCATCATCAAATGATCAAAAGACCATCGGCTAGCTCTCAATAAAGAAAGAACTTCCTGTATAACCCTGGGTACCAAACCAAAAATATTTGACTATAGCATACATAGATGGTTCATTAGTCCGACGTGAGGAAATTATATGAATAATGCAAAGTGTGTTCTAACACAAATCTTCAACCAGAAATCTAGCGACAACCCCAGACTACTTATTCTATTATATAAAACGTTTGTACTCCCCATTCTAGAGTATGATACAGTAGTGACCAACCCGCTGAAGAAAAGTGACATACGATCAATTGAGTCAGTTCAGAACTCTTTTACCAGAAGAATTCAAAGCAGGGAGTTAGGAAAATATATTAGTATTGATTATCCCGACTATAAAACTGCATTAAAACGCAACGAAATGTTCGGCCTCTCTTCCCTCGTATCGCAAAGAACTCTGATAGACCATAAATTCGTCTCCAAAATGCTAGTCGGGAAAGTTGATATAGACACAAGCAAATTTTTCCAGCTAGACACAAACAATAAGACCCGAACCCAAACAAAGTTCATCTGGACGAAGTGCAAAACTAGGCTAAGGAGGCATTTTTTCACAAATCGCGCGTTAACAACAATTATCAAATAGGGCACACATAACATTAATAGTACACACAAATAAGACACAGGTGGTTTCTGATTGGTTCCATTATTCCGGTCTATTCCACGTATTCACTAATATACATGTATGTATCATAAATCTCATTTTTATAAGGTCTAATATAACGTCACCCACATCTCATCTATTGTAAACTCGTTACTATCGTACCACATCTACTCTAATTATTCTGAACTACACTCGGTTGTATTTGATTTAATTCTCACTTTCACGATTCTTTAATCGTATTTCAAAATAAAATAAAATAAATAAATCTGGCCGCACATGTAGTGATTGCTGCGATAGCAAGATTTGTAAATGGTGATGTCTTGAGAAAGTCTTTCTTGGGTCTTTTTGAGATGAAATGCTTGTGTTCACCATAAGGAAGCATTCCTGTTAGTTCAAAGTTAGGGTCGTTGAACAAATTGGTCATTGCAAGTCCATCACTGTTGTAAACGAGTCTTGTCTCAACCTTCATTGGGTTTCGTGCAAATTTTCCTGGAAAAAGAACAAAATTAAATGATAATAGATCTCTACTTACGCCAGGTGGAGTTGAGGAATATTTTGCACAGGCTTCGCAGTGTTTTGTTCTTCATGGTCTTCAAGGGATCCAGTTTGACTCCATCCATCTCCCATGTTCTTGCGATGTATGCTTTCTTTTCCTCATCTGTCATATTTTCCTTTGGCCACCCACTACTTTCGTCTTTCAATTTCAATAGTGGTTTGATGTAATGTAATCGGCGAAAAACCCTCCTTTGACCCAAGCCTCTTCTGCCCAATGCCAGATTTCATGATACTTGAGCACCTTGTACCCTTTAGAAATGGTCTTGTTCAGCTCATCTGTGCACCATACTCCAGTCAAAAATCTTTCAGAGACCTTCGTATGTATACACTTCCCTTCAATGTTCTGATCAGTCGCACAAGTTCTACAAAGAACAAACATTAGCTTCTTCATTATTTTCTGAGGTAAATATCCCATAGCTGCGTCTTGTGTGGGCCCACAATTCCTAATTGCAAGAATGAAAATATTAATAAAAATTTAGGAGTGTGTCTTCAAGTGCAACTGCCATTGATCGAAATGCCTGTGTTCTTTCTCCATACAATGTTACGCGTGGTTTGAGTCTTTGATCGTACTTGTTCTGAAGAAAACTTTATGATTGGCCTATTAGTTTGAAACTTACTAGTTCAAAAGATTTTTGCATCTCTCTATCTTTTTCCATCTCTTCGTATATTTCACATTCCCAAAAAGAATTTAGATTGAATCACTCATATAGAATATCTTTTTCTCTCTCATTGTTTCCTTATACAAACCTTCCATTGTCTTGTCGGGTCTCATTGGAAATTTCTTGTCACGATCCGGGTAACACGTTGGGCACCCGTGCCATACACATCCATAAATCTGAAAAAATTACATGAACATCGATACTATTTGAAACAGTTTAGAGAAAAAGGTTTCCTTCATCTCACTTGTTGTGAGGGTCAGTCTTCCTTGGGGTCTGTGAGTGTGTATGTGTAAATGGAATGGGTTTGTCTCAAAAATGAAAAAAAAACCTCAAAAACGTCCTTGTGGCCTCATTGAAAGCATCAGCAAAGTAAGAAGATCCATTTGCTTCGATTTTGACTTCTCCTCCACGTAATTTGTACTTCATATGTAGTGTTGGATCTTTTTTCTCGAGCCATTGAATATATTTCAACGCTAACATTGAATTGTTTCCAACTCCATAGCCATTCTCGGGAATATATCCGACATCTCCCTTTTTGATGTATTCGTGTTTCAATACGAACATAACATAGGAAGCTATAGTACATCCATTGACTATTGGATTCCAACCATTAAAAGTTGATTCACACATCTGTAAAAAAGCAAAATTCCAACAGGTTCAAACTATTTACTTACCTCTATGAAAGACATCAATGTTAACGTGAGAATACGAACATCAGATTGGCAATACTTTAGCAGCTTATCATGTAACTTGAATCCATCATGGCACCACTTTCCATACCAGTCATCAAATTCTTTCTTTGTAGAAGGTGCCATGAACTGTGGGCTATAGTACATCTACGCTGGCAACGTTTTAACTCTTTATCATAATTGTCCAAATCATTATAGAGATGGGGAAAAAAGCCATTTGCCTCCCCCTCCAGACCAATAACCCCTGGCATCTTGGTTAGTCCCATTTGCAAGTATTGGAAAGAATCACGAAAATGCAGTTTCCTTTTCTCATAGTCAAACTCTGCCGTAATGATTGTCATTCCATTCAATACAATTTTTGGTTCTTTTGCTTTTCTGCCTCCTTGTCTGTCAAGCTCTCCTAACAACATAACATGGTCATACCTGAAAATATCTTGGAAGTTGGAAATTCTTCATTACTGAATTAAACCTTCCACCATTGTGTGCTAGCCCGTGGATTATGTAGCAAGAAATCTGCAAAACTGGCTAACGAAGAATCGTGTTTATTATTTTTGAATTGTGGAAAATTAGCTGTAGGTCCATAGTTGCACACATAATTGGCATTAGCCTTTTTGTTGAACCTGATCAAATTTCGTGCTCACATTATTCTTACCGTGGCTTTAGCCCGTCTTCGTTCCACCCCGATCTTAAAATCTTTCAAGTCTAGCAACCCTGCTTTCTACTCCTTCCTATTCAAAACTTATGTGCTTCCTATCCATTGTTCTGTTATTTTCAGCCTGTCCCCCTCATCTCGTCTTTCTAGACTTCTGGAATTCACCCTCAGAGTATTCTCTAGAAAAACTCTCTAGCGTTGCAACATCTCGTGTTCTTTCTACGCGCATCGCTTGGAACTCCTCTCTGTGCACTCTATTAGACACCGTAGACTCAGAGCTCAATTACTCCTTCTGTACGAATTCATTGCTGGCGCATCTCACTTTCCCTTCTGTTATGCCTATGTCAGACTGTCAAATTCTCCCAGAACACCCATGACTCTTATCTATCTCTCCCACCTGTCTGATAATTTTTTCTCCTTTACTATTCCGTATTGGAATGTCATTACCTAAAATGTCAATTTTTTTCTTTTCCCTTCACAATGTATTAGTTGCCGGTGGCAAGGTACCCTCATAACCCTGTAGTTCTCCGAGTCCTCACAATAAATACGCAACGACACTCCGCCAAAGCCTCACGCGCCTACCGTAACGTCAGCGCGTCAGTTCACGTGGACACGTGTACTCCACGTGGCAGCAAGAAGTTTTCTGAAGTCGGTTGGCTTTCAGAGTTTAGTTCTAATTTTAGCGTTGGTGCTTTACCTTTGTTTTGTAAGTTTTACGCTCTCTTATTGTATTTTCTTGCAATAAAGTAAATTTATTGTAAGAAACTGTGTATTTGTCGTCTTATTTTATCAGGACCCTATCACCCCGTATTCGTACGCGGGCAACTTGGGGGCCGAACCGTCTTTCTTAATTTTTCGTTATTTTTCCTTGTTTTCTGTAATCTTCTGGTTTATTTTTCTTCTGTTTGGATAAACGGAGAAATTATTTACCGGTTGTCGGCAGTTTCTGGCGTTGAATAACGTGGAAATTTGGAGGAAGTATCGGAGAAATCAAAAAATAACTTTTCGTCGATTGGATTATCAACGAATTGTAAACAGTTTTTGAATAGAAACTTAGTTTACGGACAACAACGCAGAAGATGAGCGACAAAACATCGTCGAAGCGGTCAACGTCGAAAGTGGACGACAATCGGATGATTGTTGTGGAAACTCAAATGAGCGTGAAGGAGAGAAGAAAGAAAGTGAAGAAGTTCACTAAAATCATCGCTAGCAGCGTCAAAGTGGAGGACGAAACAAGGTTGCAATTCGAGGAGTTGACAACGAAATGTAGCGAAACGGAGGTGGATGCGATTTTGGAGCCGATGAGAATTTTCCACAGAGAGTTGTTGGAAAAGTTCGAAGAAATCGGAGGAGATGAATGGCCGCGATCGGTGATTCGAGTTATGAGAGAATTCAAGCTCGAATCGGTGGAAGAGTTGAGAGAGGCGTGTGCGAAGGCAGAGGAAGGTGAAGAAGCGGAATGGTCCGTGGGAAAAGTAAATCTGGAATTGCAGCAAGTGCAATACAAGATGAAAGTGTTGACGGAGTGCTGGAATGAAGAAAGGGAGATGCTCGGGGAGCAAATCCGGAAAGTCCAGAGAGAAAAGGAGGTGGCTGAGGCCCAGGTCAGTAAGCTGGAGAAGGCGCTGAAACAACTGAGGAAGACGCTGGAGCGGCAGGAACGCAAGCCGTATGGCTTGTGGGACGAAACCCAAGGAGGCAGAAGCTGGTGCGAGAAGGTGGAAAATTGGGACATCGAGAGAAACGATGAGAGGAGCAGGAAGAAAGGAGGAGAAGACGCGTTTAGCAGGAAAACGTTGAGTCACTCTGGAAGTAGCGAAGTCAACGATATGATGCAATGTATGAACAGGATGTTGAAGTCGTCGGCATTACCGGAGCCAAAAACGTTTGATGGAACTGGCGAGTTCAAACAGTTCAAACGGGCATTCTTGTTGAAGTACAACCATGTTACGGAGAATGATTACGAGCTGGTCGCAATCTTGGAGGGAAAGTTTTTGAAAGGGGCAGCTAAGTCACTGTTCAAAACACTGCCGAAAAGATTCGAAAGATCGATACAGTCGCTGTTCGAAGAGTTTGAGCAAAAGCTGCGAAAGCGACAAGGAGATAGCAAGATCGAAGCGTTGAACGAGTTTGAAGGGCTGGAGAAGAGGTCGGACCAGAAGATGTGGGAGTATCTCGTGGAAGTAGAGAAGTGGTCGAGGCGTTCCCGGAGGTGAAGCAGGAGACGTTGTCTCAGATGAGAACAACAAAGCTGATGAAAGCGGCACGCGCAGATGAGACGTTGCACAAAATGCTCATAATGAAGCGTTTCGAGTTATCGTTGGAAGAACAGTACGATCATCTGAAAGATATCGTGCTGCAACAAGAAAACGAACAGCGTCGTGGAAATTGCCAGAAGAGTCGATATTCTGAATGCTGGAAGGAACGTCCAAAAGCTGAAAATGACGGCGAGAAAGATGTGGCGGAAAAAGAAAGTGGGGAAAACCGGTACTGGATGGAGCAGAAATGTTTTTCGTGTGGAGGTGTGGGACACCTGGCGCGTCAATGCCCATCGAAGCCAGTGCAAAGTGTGGAAGTAAGAGGAAAAGGAGAAGGTGTAGGCAAAGTAGCTGTGGAGACGGTTAAGTTGCTGGGACAAGAGCGGAGAATGGTGATCGACAGTGGAGCCGCGGTGTCGGTGATGTCAACTGGAGCATGGGATGGACTGAAGAAGGGTTGCCGAAATTGGGTGGACGTGGTGAAAAGGTTAGGGAAACCGAGCTTCGAAGTGATCGATACTTCGAAAAAGAAGATGCGTATCATTCAGCAAATCGAAGTACCGATTCAAGTGAGAGATAGGAAGGCGGAAGTAGTTTTTCAGCTCGTTGAGAACGATGCCGAAATAATGCTGCTTGGAACGAACGCATTCGAAAGTATTGGAGTTTCGGTGGAGTGGAAACAGGAAAGAATGGATGTGCAACAGAAGAAAGCAAAAAGAGATGCGACGAGTAGTGAGGAGAAGAAGGTTTTCATGGTGGGAAATCTGGGAATCCGGGTGGAAAACACGAAACCTTCCGGAAAAACTGCGGAGAGGAGCAAGGAAATCGCTGTGGATACAGTGACGGAGGAGAAAAAAGAAGGGATGAAGCCAAAGAAGACGGTGATTAGAGAATCGAAGATTCTCATAACTCCGAGAATCGGCGTGAAGGGTAAATCCATCTTTGAGTATCGGAAAAGTGCGCTGAACACGTGGAAGAATAGATTCGATTTTGCGAATGTGGAATCGATTGTATTCTTGTTAGAGCTCACGGAGGACGAGGAGACGAACCAAAAGTTGGGTGACTTTGTGCGAAAGTTAGCTGAGGAAGTGAAGGAGATCACGATCATTCCATACAAAATGAATGGTGCAAAATCGGGATTGGTGGAAAGTTGGAAACGGAGTTGGATAACTGCCGGTCGTGTAAAGTGGAGCGATTCGGCTGCGAGTGCGGACGAAAAGTTCAAAACGTGGGAACAACTGCTGGAGTTCCTGGAGGCGAGGACGACGGAGAATGTGGTGGTGGCCCAACTGAGTAAGGAGTCGGTGACTTCGGAGCCACGGATAAAGGAGGACAAATGGAGTCACCAGTGATGTCATCTTGGTGGACAATCCAAATTGTTAATTAATTGTTTGTTTTAGTAGTAGGGTAAAATTATTGAGGTCTCCTAAAGACAACGTTTTGATTATTTTGATGTTAGGGTGGTGTGACTGAGTTTAGGCTAGGTGGTGTGAGATAAGGGGAGAAGAATGTAAGTCGTATCTGTGAGAGTACTCGAACCGGTCGGGGCCCGGTTTCTGTAAAGGGGGGGAAGTTGCCGGTGGCAAGGTACCCTCATAACCCTGTAGTTCTCCGAGTCCTCACAATAAATACGCAACGAGGAACACATGCATGCGTTTTGTTATTTGTGATAAAGCACTTTGCATAAAGTTTTTGAAAGGTATGCACGTTTTATAGCCAGAAAATATCGGAAATTGGGAAAAATGGGAATAAAATAATTTTTGACTGAAAAAAATTTGAAAAATTATTTTTTCTAAAATTGTAACTTTTTAATGTTGGTTAGTAGAAAAACTCAAAACGCGTATTTTGGTACATGTTTTAATCGATTTGGAGCATTTTTTGATGAGTTATGATGATTTCCCCGAGGGCACTACTTTTGACTTCTGGAGCTCTAGCACGATGCTCAGGAGTTGAAAAGCTAATTCAACATAATTTTGTGTTTATTTGAGTGTTTTTCATCATTTTGACATCAAAAACTCAATACCTCCAAGAGAAAAATAAAAAGTTGTTTTTCGAATTTTCAAATCAAGTTCAGGAAAAATCGATTATCGAAAAAATCCGTGACGAAACTTTTTCAAAAAACATATTTTCTTATTGCTGAATACTTTGGCTTTCTTTCAAATAAAAGTTTATGCAAAACGGACACGATTCAGCAGAGTTACGTATAAAAGTATGAAGGGGTGCTCACTTATGCTCGCTACTGTAATTTTTTCTTTCATTTCTCCTTATAACTGTACATATTCACAGTTTTTTTCTTTTCCCTGCCCGTGTCTCCTATTGCCTTGTTCGTTTTCCCCTTTTATCTCATTCATATAACACGGTTTCCCCGTTTTTAGAAATTTCACTTGTCTCATTCAACCCGATAATTGTCCCTTGTTATTGCTCCTTGAATTGTTCTCTTTTTTTAACCTGAAACTGTCTCGTGAGGGACATGTTTCAAGTCTTCTCTGTATCTTATAATTCTTTATCTCTTGAAATTAAATAAATAAATCAATAATTCTTACCCCAAACGTGGCCGGTTAGACTCCGTCAGGTGATCTGCGAGCGGTCCGCAAACAATACTCATAGGGGCAGGTGAGAGCGAGTCATCAATCATAAATGTGAAAAAGTCGGCCCGTATTCTCATTGTTCTTCACTCGACTTGACAGCCATCTGTCAGTTATCTTCGTGAGAAATCGAATGGAGGATGACGAATAGACCACGCCGCCAAGTCAAATGAGGTCAGACTGGTAGAACACAGTCAGTTGTCCCTTTCTCTCTCTCGCAACCGAGCAGTCCACTCTTACCCTTTTTTAAGACAACATGATAGACACCGTTCTATTGTCTCATTAATGCTAACACAAACCACCTGCTCACTTATCTTCATGGGAAATCTATCTTTCTGGACCAGCAGATGGCCCCTTTCTTTCTTGACTCCTCCCACTGTCCCCCTCACACTATCTTTTTGGCTCAGTCGTCCACTTTTTCTCCGTACTGGATGGTGACTCATCTAGTTTCTTTTTTATTGACCATCTTTGAGGTATCTCCATAACCATTACTTATCTTATACTTATATTCCCTATTTGCTTACTAAGTTTACAAATTAGTGTTTTCTCTTTCAGTGTTGACGTGAAGCGGATCGAGAGGAAGCCAGCCGTCGTAGAGGAGGAGGAGTGGTCTACTGCGAGACACGGTTCGCAAGAAAGCGAAAAACGGTGAGTTGGGGTTTTTAGGGATTTAGCGTAACGTGATGTTGAATAGACCATCATAATCACTTTTCATGTCCTATCCTATTGACCAGCAGATGGCCGCTTTCTTTCTAGACTCCTCCCAGTGTCCCTCAGTCTCCTCACTTTATTTTCTTGGCTCAGTCGTCCACTATCTCTCCGTACTGGATGGTGACTCATCTATTGCCTCTCTTCTGACCATCTTTGAAATATTCCCATGACCATTACTTATCTAATCCTTATATTCCCTATTTGCTCACTACGATTACAAATTAGTGTTTTCTTTTTCAGTGCTAAAGTGACGAGGACCAAGAGGAAACCAACGTCGTGAGGGATGAGGAGAGGTCGAGTGCGAGATGCGGTGGGCAAGACAGCGAAAAACGGTGAGTTGGGGTTTTTAGAGTTGGGTTACTGTAATTAGTAGTTGTTGGCTTTGTGTCTCTTTCGGTGAATCATTGAGAAGCGTTGGCTACGCGTTCTTCGAAGCGCGCCAATATTCAATTTGGTTTTACCGGAAACGATACATCTTTAGAGTTGGGTTACTGTAATTAGTAGTTGTTGAGTTTGTATCGGGATCGGTGAATCATCAAGTAGCGTTGGTTCGCCAATACTCAATTTGGTTCATTCGAAAACGGTACAATTTTAGAGTTGGGTTACTATAAGTTAGTAGTTGTTGAGTTTGTGTCGTTATCGGTGAATCATTGAGAAGCGTTGGCTACGCGTTCTTCGAAACGCGCCAATATTCAATTTGGTTTTACCGGAAACGATTCATCTTTAGAGTTGGGTTACTGTAATTAGTAGTTGTTGGCTTTGTGTCGTTATCGGTGAATCATTGAGAAGCGTTGGCTACGCGTTCTTCGAAGCGCGCCAATATTCAATTTGGTTTTACCGGAAACGATACATCTTTAGAGTTGGGTTACTGTAATTAGTAGTTGTTGAGTTTGTATCGGGATCGGTGAATCATCAAGTAGCGTTGGTTCGCCAATACTCAATTTGGTTCATTGAAAACGGTACAATTTTAGAGTTGGGTTACTATATGTTAGTAGTTGTTGAGTTTGTGTCGTTATCGGTGAATTATTGAGAAGCGTTGGCTACGCGTTCTTCGAAACGCGCCAATATTCAATTTGGTTTTACCGGAAACGATACATCTTTAGAGTTGGGTTACTGTAATTAGTAGTTGTTGAGTTTGTATCGGGATCGGTGAATCATCAAGTAGCGTTGGTTCGCCAATACTCAATTTGGTTCATTGAAAACGGTACAATTTTAGAGTTGGGTTACTATAAGTTAGTAGTTGTTGAGTTTGTGTCGTTATCGGTGAATCATTGAGAAGCGTTGGCTACGCGTTCTTCGAAACGCGCCAATATTCAATTTGGTTTTACCGGAAACGATACATCTTTAGAGTTGGGTTACTGTAATTAGTAGTTGTTGAGTTTGTATCGGGATCGGTGAATCATCAAGTAGCGTTGGTTCGCCAATACTCAATTTGGTTCATTCGAAAACGGTACAATTTTAGAGTTGGGTTACTGTAATTAGTAGTTGTTGAGTTTGTATCGGGATCGGTGAATCATCAAGTAGCGTTGGTTCGCCAATACTCAATTTGGTTCATTGAAAACGGTACAATTTTAGCGTTGGGTTACTATAAGTTAGTAGTTGTTGAGTTTGTGTCGTTATCGGTGAATCATCAAGTAGCGTTGGTTCGCCAATACTCAATTTGGTTCATTCGAAAACGGTACAATTTTAGAGTTGGGTTACTATAAGTTAGTAGTTGTTGAGTTTGTGTCGTTATCGGTGAATCATTGAGAAGCGTTGGCTACGCGTTCTTCGAAACGCGCCAATATTCAATTTGGTTTTACCGGAAACGATACATCTTTAGAGTTGGGTTACTATAAGTAGTAGTTGTTGAGTTTGTATCGGGATCGGTGAATCATCAAGTAGCGTTGGTTCGCCAATACTCAATTTGGTTCATTCGAAAACGGTACAATTTTAGAGTTGGGTTACTATAAGTTAGTAGTTGTTGAGTTTGTGTCGTTATCGGTGAATCATTGAGAAGCGTTGGCTACGCGTTCTTCGAAACGCGCCAATATTTAATTTGGTTTTACCGGAAACGATCCATCTTTAGAGTTGGGTTACTGTAATTAGTAGTTGTTGAGTTTGTATCGGGATCGGTGAATCATTGAGAAGCGTTGGCTACGCGTTCTTCGAAACGCGCCAATATTCAATTTGGTTTTACCGGAAACGATACATCTTTAGAGTTGGGTTACTGTAATTAGTAGTTGTTGAGTTTGTATCGGGATCGGTGAATCATCAAGTAGCGTTGGTTCGCCAATACTCAATTTGGTTCATTCGAAAACGGTACAATTTTAGAGTTGGGTTACTATAAGTTAGTAGTTGTTGAGTTTGTGTCGTTATCGGTGAATCATTGAGGAGCGTTGGCTACGCGTTCTTCGAAACGCGCCAATATTCAATTTGGTTTTACCGGAAACGATACATCTTTAGAGTTGGGTTACTGTAATTAGTAGTTGTTGAGTTTGTATCGGGATCGGTGAATCATCAAGTAGCGTTGGTTCGCCAATACTCAATTTGGTTCATTCGAAAACGGTACAATTTTAGAGTTGGGTTACTATAAGTTAGTAGTTGTTGAGTTTGTGTCGTTATCGGTGAATCATTGAGAAGCGTTGGCTACGCGTTCTTCGAAACGCGCCAATATTCAATTTGGTTTTACCGGAAACGATACATCTTTAGAGTTGGGTTACTGTAATTAGTAGTTGTTGAGTTTGTATCGAGATCGGTGAATCATTGAGAAGCGTTGGCTACGCGTTCTTCGAAACGCGCCAATATTCAATTTGGTTTTACCGGAAACGATACATCTTTAGAGTTGGGTTACTGTAATTAGTAGTTGTTGAGTTTGTATCGGGATCGGTGAATCATCAAGTAGCGTTGGTTCGCCAATACTCAATTTGGTTCATTCGAAAACGGTACAATTTTAGAGTTGGGTTACTATAAGTTAGTAGTTGTTGAGTTTGTGTCGTTATCGGTGAATCATTGAGAAGCGTTGGCTACGCGTTCTTCGAAACGCGCCAATATTCAATTTGGTTTTACCGGAAACGATACATCTTTAGAGTTGGGTTACTGTAATTAGTAGTTGTTGAGTTTGTATCGGGATCGGTGAATCATCAAGTAGCGTTGGTTCGCCAATACTCAATTTGGTTCATTCGAAAACAATACAATTTTAGAGTTGGGTTACTATAAGTTAGTAGTTGTTGAGTTTGTATCGGGATCGGTGAATCATCAAGTAGCGTTGGTTCGCCAATACTCAATTTGGTTCATTCGAAAACGGTACAATTTTAGAGTTGGGTTACTATAAGTTAGTAGTTGTTGAGTTTGTGTCGTTATCGGTGAATCATTGAGAAGCGTTGGTTCGCCAATACTCAATTTGGTTCATTCGAAAACAATACAATTTTAGAGTTGGGTTACTATAAGTAGTAGTTGTTGAGTTTGTATCGGGATCGGTGAATCATCAAGTAGCGTTGGTTCGCCAATACTCAATTTGGTTC
Source organism: Caenorhabditis remanei (assembly GCF_010183535.1). Lineage (NCBI taxonomy): Eukaryota > Metazoa > Nematoda > Chromadorea > Rhabditida > Rhabditidae > Caenorhabditis > Caenorhabditis remanei. The sequence continues at coordinate 21,769 of NW_026526077.1, forward strand.
ATTCGAAAACAATACAATTTTAGAGTTGGGTTACTATAAGTTAGTAGTTGTTGAGTTTGTATCGGGATCGGTGAATCATCAAGTAGCGTTGGTTCGCCAATACTCAATTTGGTTCATTCGAAAACGGTACAATTTTAGAGTTGGGTTACTATAAGTTAGTAGTTGTTGAGTTTGTGTCGTTATCGGTGAATCATTGAGAAGCGTTGGCTACGCGTTCTTCGAAACGCGCCAATATTCAATTTGGTTTTACCGAAAACGATACATCTTTAGAGTTGGGTTACTATAAGTAGTAGTTGTTGAGTTTGTATCGGGATCGGTGAATCATCAAGTAGCGTTGGTTCGCCAATACTCAATTTGGTTCATTCGAAAACGGTACAATTTTAGAGTTGGGTTACTATAAGTTAGTAGTTGTTGAGTTTGTGTCGTTATCGGTGAATCATTGAGAAGCGTTGGCTACGCGTTCTTCGAAACGCGCCAATATTTAATTTGGTTTTACCGGAAACGATCCATCTTTAGAGTTGGGTTACTGTAATTAGTAGTTGTTGAGTTTGTATCGGGATCGGTGAATCATTGAGAAGCGTTGGCTACGCGTTCTTCGAAACGCGCCAATATTCAATTTGGTTTTACCGGAAACGATACATCTTTAGAGTTGGGTTACTGTAATTAGTAGTTGTTGAGTTTGTATCGGGATCGGTGAATCATCAAGTAGCGTTGGTTCGCCAATACTCAATTTGGTTCATTCGAAAACGGTACAATTTTAGAGTTGGGTTACTATAAGTTAGTAGTTGTTGAGTTTGTGTCGTTATCGGTGAATCATTGAGGAGCGTTGGCTACGCGTTCTTCGAAACGCGCCAATATTCAATTTGGTTTTACCGGAAACGATACATCTTTAGAGTTGGGTTACTGTAATTAGTAGTTGTTGAGTTTGTATCGGGATCGGTGAATCATCAAGTAGCGTTGGTTCGCCAATACTCAATTTGGTTCATTCGAAAACGGTACAATTTTAGAGTTGGGTTACTATAAGTTAGTAGTTGTTGAGTTTGTGTCGTTATCGGTGAATCATTGAGAAGCGTTGGCTACGCGTTCTTCGAAACGCGCCAATATTCAATTTGGTTTTACCGGAAACGATACATCTTTAGAGTTGGGTTACTGTAATTAGTAGTTGTTGAGTTTGTATCGGGATCGGTGAATCATTGAGAAGCGTTGGCTACGCGTTCTTCGAAACGCGCCAATATTCAATTTGGTTTTACCGGAAACGATACATCTTTAGAGTTGGGTTACTGTAATTAGTAGTTGTTGAGTTTGTGTCGGGATCGGTGAATCATCAAGTAGCGTTGGTTTGCCAATACTCGATTTGGTTCATTCGAAAACGGTACAATTTTAGAGTTGGGTTACTATAAGTTAGTAGTTGTTGAGTTTGTGTCGTTATCGGTGAATCATTGAGAAGCGTTGGCTACGCGTTCTTCGAAACGCGCCAATATTTAATTTGGTTTTACCGGAAACGATCCATCTTTAGAGTTGGGTTACTGTAATTAGTAGTTGTTGAGTTTGTATCGGGATCGGTGAATCATCAAGTAGCGTTGGTTCGCCAATACTCAATTTGGTTCATTCGAAAACGGTACAATTTTAGAGTTGGGTTACTATAAGTTAGTAGTTGTTGAGTTTGTGTCGTTATCGGTGAATCATTGAGAAGCGTTGGCTACGCGTTCTTCGAAACGCGCCAATATTCAATTTGGTTTTACCGGAAACGATACATCTTTAGAGTTGGGTTACTGTAATTAGTAGTTGTTGAGTTTGTATCGGGATCGGTGAATCATCAAGTAGCGTTGGTTCGCCAATACTCAATTTGGTTCATTCGAAAACGGTACAATTTTAGAGTTGGGTTACTATAAGTTAGTAGTTGTTGAGTTTGTGTCGTTATCGGTGAATCATTGAGAAGCGTTGGCTACGCGTTCTTCGAAACGCGCCAATATTCAATTTGGTTTTACCGGAAACGATACATCTTTAGAGTTGGGTTACTATAAGTAGTAGTTGTTGAGTTTGTATCGGGATCGGTGAATCATCAAGTAGCGTTGGTTCGCCAATACTCAATTTGGTTCATTCGAAAACGGTACAATTTTAGAGTTGGGTTACTATAAGTTAGTAGTTGTTGAGTTTGTGTCGTTATCGGTGAATCATTGAGAAGCGTTGGCTACGCGTTCTTCGAAACGCGCCAATATTCAATTTGGTTTTACCGGAAACGATACATCTTTAGAGTTGGGTTACTGTAATTAGTAGTTGTTGAGTTTGTATCGGGATCGGTGAATCATCAAGTAGCGTTGGTTCGCCAATACTCAATTTGGTTCATTCGAAAACGGTACAATTTTAGAGTTGGGTTACTATAAGTTAGTAGTTGTTGAGTTTGTGTCGTTATCGGTGAATCATTGAGAAGCGTTGGCTACGCGTTCTTCGAAACGCGCCAATATTCAATTTGGTTTTACCGGAAACGATACATCTTTAGAGTTGGGTTACTGTAATTAGTAGTTGTTGGCTTTGTGTCGTTATCGGTGAATCATTGAGAAGCGTTGGCTACGCGTTCTTCGAAACGCGCCAATATTCAATTTGGTTTTACCGGAAACGATACATCTTTAGAGTTGGGTTACTGTAATTAGTAGTTGTTGAGTTTGTGTCGGGATCGGTGAATCATCAAGTAGCGTTGGTTTGCCAATACTCGATTTGGTTCATTCGCAAACGGTACAATTTTAGAGTTGGGTTACTATAAGTTAGTAGTTGTTGAGTTTGTGTCGTTATCGGTGAATCATTGAGAAGCGTTGGCTACGCGTTCTTCGAAACGCGCCAATATTCAATTTGGTTTTACCGGAAACGATACATCTTTAGAGTTGGGTTACTGTAATTAGTAGTTGTTGGCTTTGTGTCGTTATCGGTGAATCATTGAGAAGCGTTGGCTACGCGTTCTTCGAAACGCGCCAATATTCAATTTGGTTTTACCGGAAACGATACATCTTCAGAGTTGGGTTACTGTAATTAGTAGTTGTTGAGTTTGTATCGGGATCGGTGAATCATCAAGTAGCGTTGGTTCGCCAATACTCAATTTGGTTCATTCGAAAACGGTACAATTTTAGAGTTGGGTTACTATAAGTTAGTAGTTGTTGAGTTTGTGTCGTTATCGGTGAATCATTGAGAAGCGTTGGCTACGCGTTCTTCGAAACGCGCCAATATTCAATTTGGTTTTACCAGAAACGATACATCTTTAGAGTTGGGTTACTGTAATTAGTAGTTGTTGAGTTTGTATCGGGATCGGTGAATCATCAAGTAGCGTTGGTTCGCCAATACTCAATTTGGTTCATTCGAAAACGGTACAATTTTAGAGTTGGGTTACTATAAGTTAGTAGTTGTTGAGTTTGTGTTGTTATCGGTGAATCATTGAGAAGCGTTGGCTACGCGTTCTTCGAAACGCGCCAATATTCAATTTGGTTTTACCGGAAACGATACATCTTTAGAGTTGGGTTACTGTAATTAGTAGTTGTTGGCTTTGTGTCGTTATCGGTGAATCATTGAGAAGCGTTGGCTACGCGTTCTTCGAAACGCGCCAATATTCAATTTGGTTTTACCGAAAACGATACATCTTTAGAGTTGGGTTACTGTAATTAGTAGTTGTTGAGTTTGTGTCGGGATCGGTGAATCATCAAGTAGCGTTGGTTTGCCAATACTCGATTTGGTTCATTCGAAAACGGTACAATTTTAGAGTTGGGTTACTATAAGTTAGTAGTTGTTGAGTTTGTGTCGTTATCGGTGAATCATTGAGAAGCGTTGGCTACGCGTTCTTCGAAACGCGCCAATATTCAATTTGGTTTTACCGGAAACGATACATCTTTAGAGTTGGGTTACTGTAATTAGTAGTTGTTGAGTTTGTGTCGGGATCGGTGAATCATCAAGTAGCGTTGGTTTGCCAATACTCGATTTGGTTCATTCGAAAACGGTACAATTTTAGAGTTGGGTTACTATAAGTTAGTAGTTGTTGAGTTTGTGTCGTTATCGGTGAATCATTGAGAAGCGTTGGCTACGCGTTCTTCGAAACGCGCCAATATTCAATTTGGTTTTACCGGAAACGATACATCTTTAGAGTTGGGTTACTGTAATTAGTAGTTGTTGGCTTTGTGTCGTTATCGGTGAATCATTGAGAAGCGTTGGCTACGCGTTCTTCGAAACGCGCCAATATTCAATTTGGTTTTACCGGAAACGATACATCTTTAGAGTTGGGTTACTGTAATTAGTAGTTGTTGAGTTTGTATCGGGATCGGTGAATCATCAAGTAGCGTTGGTTCGCCAATACTCAATTTGGTTCATTCGAAAACGGTACAATTTTAGAGTTGGGTTACTATAAGTTAGTAGTTGTTGAGTTTGTGTCGTTATCGGTGAATCATTGAGAAGCGTTGGCTACGCGTTCTTCGAAACGCGCCAATATTCAATTTGGTTTTACCGGAAACGATACATCTTTAGAGTTGGGTTACTGTAATTAGTAGTTGTTGGCTTTGTGTCATTATCGGTGAATCATTGAGAAGCGTTGGCTACGCGTTCTTCGATACGCGCCAATATTCAATTTGGTTTTACCGGAAACGATACATCTTAAGAGTTGGGTTACTGTAATTAGTAGTTGTTGAGTTTGTATCGGGATCGGTGAATCATCAAGTAGCGTTGGTTCGCCAATACTCAATTTGGTTCATTCGAAAACGGTACAATTTTAGAATTGGGTCACTATAAGTTAGTAGTTGTTGAGTTTGTGTCGTTATCGGTGAATCATTGAGAAGCGTTGGCTACGCGTTCTTCGAAACGCGCCAATATTCAATTTGGTTTTACCGGAAACGATACATCTTTAGAGTTGGGTTACTGTAATTAGTAGTTGTTGAGTTTGTATCGGGATCGGTGAATCATCAAGTGGCGTTGGTTCGCCAATACTCAATTTGGTTCATTCGAAAACGGTACAATTTTAGAGTTGGGTTACTATAAGTAGTAGTTGTTGAGTTTGTATCGGGATCGGTGAATCATCAAGTAGCGTTGGTTCGCCAATACTCAATTTGGTTCATTCGAAAACGGTACAATTTTAGAGTTGGGTTACTATAATTTAGTAGTTGTTGAGTTTGTGTCGTTATCGGTGAATCATTGAGAAGCGTTGGCTACGCGTTCTTCGAAACGCGCCAATACTCAATTTGGTTTTACCGGAAACGATACATCTTTAGAGTTGGGTTACTGTAATTAGTAGTTGTTGAGTTTGTATCGGGATCGGTGAATCATCAAGTAGCGTTGGTTCGCCAATACTCAATTTGGTTCATTCGAAAACGGTACAATTTTAGAGTTGGGTTACTATAAGTTAGTAGTTGTTGAGTTTGTGTCGTTATCGGTGAATCATTGAGAAGCGTTGGCTACGCGTTCTTCGAAACGCGCCAATATTCAATTTGGTTTTACCGGAAACGATACATTTTAAGAGTTGGGTTACTGTAATTAGTAGTTGTTGGCTTTGTGTCGTTATCGGTGAATCATTGAGAAGCGTTGGCTACGCGTTCTTCGAAACGCGCCAATATTCAATTTGGTTTTACCGGAAACGATACATCTTTAGAGTTGGGTTACTGTAATTAGTAGTTGTTGAGTTTGTATCGGGATCGGTGAATCATCAAGTAGCGTTGGTTCGCCAATACTCAATTTGGTTCATTCGAAAACGGTACAATTTTAGAATTGGGTCACTATAAGTTAGTAGTTGTTGAGTTTGTATCGGGATCGGTGAATCATCAAGTAGCGTTGGTTTGCCAATACTCAATTTGGTTCATTCGAAAACGGTATAATTTTAGAATTGGGTCACTATAAGTTAGTAGTTGTTGAGTTTGTATCGGGATCGGTGAATCATCAAGTAGCGTTGGTTTGCCAATACTCAATTTGGTTCATTCGAAAACGGTACAATTTTAGAATTGGGTCACTATAAGTTAGTAGTTGTTGAGTTTGTATCGGGATCGGTGAATCATCAAGTAGCGTTGGTTTGCCAATACTCAATTTGGTTCATTCGAAAACGGTACAATTTTAGAATTGGGTCACTATAAGTTAGTAGTTGTTGAGTTTGTATCGGGATCGGTGAATCATCAAGTAGCGTTGGTTTGCCAATACTCAATTTGGTTCATTCGAAAACGGTACAATTTTAGAATTGGGTCACTATAAGTTAGTAGTTGTTGAGTTTGTATCGGGATCGGTGAATCATCAAGTAGCGTTGGTTTGCCAATACTCAATTTGGTTCATTCGAAAACGGTACAATTTTAGAATTGGGTCACTATAAGTTAGTAGTTGTTGAGTTTGTATCGGGATCGGTGAATCATCAAGTAGCGTTGGTTTGCCAATACTCAATTTGGTTCATTCGAAAACGGTACAATTTTAGAATTGGGTCACTATAAGTTAGTAGTTGTTGAGTTTGTATCGGGATCGGTGTATCATCAAGTAGCGTTGGTTTGCCAATACTCAATTTGGTTCATTCGAAAACGGTACAATTTTAGAATTGGGTCACTATAAGTTAAAAATTGTTGAGTTTGTATCGGGATCGGTGAATCATCAAGTAGCGTTGGTTTGCCAATACTCAATTTGGTTCATTCGAAAACGGTACAATTTTAGAATTGGGTCACTATAAGTTAGTAGTTGTTGAGTTTGTATCGGGATCGGTGAATCATCAAGTAGCGTTGGTTCGCCAATACTCAATTTGGTTCATTCGAAAACGGTACAATTCTAGAGTTGGGTCACTATAAGTTAGTAGTTGTTGAGTTTGTATCGGGATCGGTGAATCATCAAGTAGCGTTGGTTTGCCAATACTCAATTTGGTTCATTCGAAAACGGTACAATTTTAGAATTGGGTCACTATAAGTTAGTAGTTGTTGAGTTTGTATCGGGATCGGTGAATCATCAAGTAGCGTTGGTTTGCCAATACTCAATTTGGTTCATTCGAAAACGGTACAATTTTAGAATTGGGTCACTATAAGTTAGTAGTTGTTGAGTTTGTATCGGGATCGGTGAATCATCAAGTAGCGTTGGTTTGCCAATACTCAATTTGGTTCATTCGAAAACGGTACAATTCTAGAGTTGGGTCACTATAAGTTAGTAGTTGTTGACTTTGTCATATCGCGATGATTATCTTCATACGGTGATACTGACTCGACTTCTTTGAAGTTAGTACGTGATCCGAAATACACAAGTTATGAGCGATAGACACGGAAAACAGTTAGAAGCGTCTTATTGCGGTTGTCCGCCGATTTTATTGTCTGGATTTTCCGTGTTGATTGGAGGATCGTACGAGAAAAAAACGGGTACATGATGATAGCCAACAAGCTGCGAGGCACGACAACATCAAGCAAACGGTCGATGCGAGCGGTCTTCGAGCAAATGGAGTCCAAATTCCTGCGAAAATCGAAAATCTCAACTTTTCCGGAGAAAAGGGGATACATTAGTCCATCGCTGATTTCTCGGGAATTTCTGCCGAATTACTCGCAAAAAGGCCGATAAATCGGGGTTTTCAGAGACTCTGGCACTATTTTCGAGGTATTCGGTAGTTGTATCGCGAAAAAAATCGCAAGGAAATTCGCACAATTAAGGTTTTCCCACCACGCAAAAACATTACTAAAGCCAAAAACTATTATCGTTCCCAACCTTACCCATCCGGATGGATCGCCTGCACCCACAGATTCCTGTTCTCTAACACCCGACGAAGTCCCCTTCATGTTTGTAAAGGTTATCGCTCCTCTAATAAGTAGTCAAATAGCTCAAATCTGTAACGCGTTCATGATGTCAGGGGAAATACCGGATTGCTGAAAGTTATGCCGCTAAATAAGATAGCCAAACCATGGGCTCTCACCGATTTCAGACCCATTAGCATCACATCTAACATATGTAGGGTGTTCGAAAGATGCCTACTGCGATAAATTCATAGTCATCTTAGCGATATCCAATTCTGGAACAGTTCCCAGCACGGATTTCTGCCTAGGAAATCTACAACAATATGTATGTTAGAACCAATGAATGAATGGACTGAGGCAATTGACAAGGGACACCAAGTAGATCTAATCTATTTTGATTTCGCCAAAGCTTTCGATCGAGTCCCTCATTGCCAGCTGCTTGATGAACTCCAAGAACTGAAGTTTAATAAGAATTTAGTCTCGTGGATAAGTGAATTTTTGAAAAATTGAGTTTTTAAGGTAAAAGTGGGGTTCTTCGTTTTCTAGCAAAAGAACAGCGATCTGTGGGGTTCCGCAGGGGTCCGTGATCTCGCCAGCGCTGTTTGGTATCTTTGTGAAAACTATTCCGAGTGCTCTTTCACAAAATGCTCGCTGTAAGCAATTCGCTTTTTTTCTTTATCTGAAACTGTACGCGATTCTGCCAAAAGACGCCGTCGCTAGCCCTCTCCCCGCAGCCATCGAGGCCATCATCAAATGATCAAAAGACCATCGGCTAGCTCTCAATAAAGAAAGAACTTCCTGTATAAACCTGGGTACCAAACCAAAAATATTTGACTATAGCATAGATGGTTCATTAGTCCGACGTGAGGAAATTATATGAATAATGCAAAGTGTGTTCTAACACAAATCTTCAACCAGAAATCTAGCGACAACCCCAGACTACTTATTCTATTATATAAAACGTTTGTACTCCCCATTCTAGAGTATGATACAGTAGTGACCAACCCGCTGAAGAAAAGTGACATACGATCAATTGAGTCAGTTCAGAACTCTTTTACCAGAAGAATTCAAAGCAGGGAGTTAGGAAAATATATTAGTATTGATTATCCCGACTATAAAACTGCATTAAAACGCAACGAAATGTTTCCTAGTCTTGAGACCCATGTCAGGTTAAGTTCCTCCTCCCGTCGCCCAATGTCTCTTATCTGTATAAATCCTAATTGCTCTAATTTTTTCTCAACGGTAGTACCTATTTGGAATGCCTTAACTATTAATGTTCCCCATTTCCTTTGCCCATCGGAATTCAACTCTCTTCTTGTAAATAATATTGCACGATTCTGATTTTTTTTTCTTTCTTTATTCTCCCTCCCCCTTGCCCAACACCTATTTTATAATTCCTTATTCCCGGTTTCCTTTCTCAGGTTTAGTCTCGTGAGGGACTGTACCTGACCTCCAGTGACATTTTCTGTATATTTAAATAGTTAAATAAAATATCAAATATCAAATGTTCGGCCTCTCTTCCCTCGTATCGCAAAGAACTCTGATAGACCATAAATTCGTCTCCAAAATGCTAGTCGGGAAAGTTGATATAGACACAAGCAAATTTTTCCAGCTAGACACAAACAATAAGACCCGAACCCAAACAAAGTTCATCTGGACGAAGTGCAAAACTAGGCTAAGGAGGCATTTTTTCACAAATCGCGCGTTAACAACAATTATCAAATAGGGCACACATAACATTAATAGTACACACAAATAAGACACAGGTGGTTTCTGATTGGTTCCATTATTCCGGTCTATTCCACGTATTCACTAATATACATGTATGTATCATACATCTCATTTTTATAAGGTCTAATATAACGTCACCCACATCTCATCTATTGTAAACTCGTTACTATCGTACCACATCTACTCTAATTATTCTGAACTACACTCGGTTGTATTTGATTTAATTCTCACTTTCACGATTCTTTAATCGTATTTCAAAATAAAATAAAATAAATAAATCTGGCCGCACATGTAGTGATTGCTGCGATAGCAAGATTTGTAAATGGTGATGTCTTGAGAAAGTCTTTCTTGGGTCTTTTTGAGATGAAATGCTTGTGTTCACCATAAGGAAGCATTCCTGTTAGTTCAAAGTTAGGGTCGTTGAACAAATTGGTCATTGCAAGTCCATCACTGTTGTAAACGAGTCTTGTCTCAACCTTCATTGGGTTTCGTGCAAATTTTCCTGGAAAAAGAACAAAATTAAATGATAATAGATCTCTACTTACGCCAGGTGGAGTTGAGGAATATTTTGCACAGGCTTCGCAGTGTTTTGTTCTTCATGGTCTTCAAGGGATCCAGTTTGACTCCATCCATCTCCCATGTTCTTGCGATGTATGCTTTCTTTTCCTCATCTGTCATATTTTCCTTTGGCCACCCACTACTTTCGTCTTTCAATTTCAATAGTGGTTTGATGTAATGTAATCGGCGAAAAACCCTCCTTTGACCCAAGCCTCTTCTGCCCAATGCCAGATTTCATGATACTTGAGCACCTTGTACCCTTTAGAAATGGTCTTGTTCAGCTCATCTGTGCACCATACTCCAGTCAAAAATCTTTCAGAGACCTTCGTATGTATACACTTCCCTTCAATGTTCTGATCAGTCGCACAAGTTCTACAAAGAACAAACATTAGCTTCTTCATTATTTTCTGAGGTAAATATCCCATAGCTGCGTCTTGTGTGGGCCCACAATTCCTAATTGCAAGAATGAAAATATTAATAAAAATTTAGGAGTGTGTCTTCAAGTGCAACTGCCATTGATCGAAATGCCTGTGTTCTTTCTCCATACAATGTTACGCGTGGTTTGAGTCTTTGATCGTACTTGTTCTGAAGAAAACTTTATGATTGGCCTATTAGTTTGAAACTTACTAGTTCAAAAGATTTTTGCATCTCTCTATCTTTTTCCATCTCTTCGTATATTTCACATTCCCAAAAAGAATTTAGATTGAATCACTCATATAGAATATCTTTTTCTCTCTTCATTGTTTCCTTATACAAACCTTCCATTGTCTTGTCGTGTCTCATTGGAAATTTCTTGTCACGATCCGGGTAACACGTTGGGCACCCGTGCCATACACATCCATAAATCTGAAAAAATTACATGAACATCGATACTATTTGAAACAGTTTAGAGAAAAAGGTTTCCTTCATCTCACTTGTTGTGAGGGTCAGTCTTCCTTGGGGTCTGTGAGTGTGTATGTGTAAATGGAATGGGTTTGTCTCAAAAATGAAAAAAAAACCTCAAAAACGTCCTTGTGGCCTCATTGAAAGCATCAGCAAAGTAAGAAGATCCATTTGCTTCGATTTTGACTTCTCCTCCACGTAATTTGTACTTCATATGTAGTGTTGGATCTTTTTTCTCGAGCCATTGAATATATTTTAACGCTAACATTGAATTGTTTCCAACTCCATAGCCATTCTCGGGAATATATCCGACATCTCCCTTTTTGATGTATTCGTGTTTCAATACGAACATAACATAGGAAGCTATAGTACATCCATTGACTATTGGATTCCAACCATTAAAAGTTGATTCACACATCTGTAAAAAAGCAAAATTCCAACAGGTTCAAACTATTTACTTACCTCTATGAAAGACATCAATGTTAACGTGAGAATACGAACATCAGATTGGCAATACTTTAGCAGCTTATCATGTAACTTGAATCCATCATGGCACCACTTTCCATACCAGTCATCAAATTCTTTCTTTGTAGAAGGTGCCATGAACTGTGGGCTATAGTACATCTACGCTGGCAACGTTTTAACTCTTTATCATAATTGTCCGAATCATTATAGAGATGGGGAAAAAAGCCATTTGCCTCCCCCTCCAGATCAAAACTCAATTTTAGAGAAATAAGGCAACCACGCTCCATTGACACGCATTTGAGAGAGGAGACGCAGGCACTGCGGCCGCGTCGGAGTTTTAAATAATAATTAATTTTTTCCCATTTTCTCGCTTGTTTCTTGTGTTTCTCACCGAAATCTTTTGGTATTTTGTGCTTTTCCGAAAAGTTAAACTACGGCAGAACTACTTTTCTAAAATTATTTGCAAAATATTGCGTAAAAACTATATTTTAACTGAAAATAGCTGCGCGTTGCAATAATTTTTTAAAAAAATGCAAAAATGGGAACTGTGCGCTGCTACTAATCTGGTTATTTTTAGTTCTAATCGGAAGCTTAATTACTTTTCAGGTGGATCGGTAAGTGAGGTAAGTTAGTTTTCGGAGAATTAAAAACAACCAGAGACGAGCGATTAACAAAACCGCACAGTGCATTAATTTCGATGTTAATTTCTGACTGCTAACGATAACCTTTGACGAACTTCAACTATTTATAATCATTCCTGAAGGCATCAGGTGAAAATGACATGTTTGGTTAAAAACTGCTTTTGATTTAGTCGAAAACTCTGACTTTTCGCTCAAAATCTGCCTTTTTCGAAAAAAATGACTGAAAAACACTCTGAAAATGCGTTAAATCTTTCGTTTTGAAAGAATTTAGCCAAATCTCAAATATTTTTCTCATTTGTAACTGGAAAAAACTTGGAAAGCGTTTAATTGTATCTGTTTTCGCATGAAAATTTCAAACATTTGTCTCAAAATTCTCAGTTTGGGTCGAAAATTGGCAATTCAGCGAAGATTAAAATTTTAAAGTCAAAAAAGAGTTGTAGGTGCTCATTTTTCACAGAAACATTTTAATTCTGCCGTAGTTCACGTTCAGGAAAAGCCAAAATCATTAAAGAAATACTTTGATAACTAAAATACCTCCTTTTGTGTATTAATAGAGCAATTTAGAACAAAAACAGTGACCTCTTCACTCTTACTTTTTTCGATGTATTCGTTTTTATTAGTAACACATTCTGAGGTATTTTGAGTTTCTGGAGTATTGACAGCATGGTGAAAAACATAAGAAATGAACCAGAAAGGAGAAAGTGCCTGGATGGCTGGATAAAGGGAAGAGAGAACGAAGGAAAGGAAGTTTTAGGTTATTTCAGATATTACAAAAGGACCCAAGGAACGAAAAAAGCAGGAAAATGTGCTGAAATTATGTAATTCTTGTAGGGAATATTCCTTAATAAGACCCATAGTGGAGGGGAACCGCTGCCCAAAAATTGAAAAATGGAGCGCTGGTAGCTTACTGGTAGGCCGCCCACAGACGTGTGCGTTGTTCCCCCTTCGCCTGCCAGCGGTCGGCAGTTAACTTACCGCTTGCCTATCGCGCTTTACCTGTGGTGGGGTCTCTGCTTCTCTCATAAGAGACGCTTTTCTCGTCGGTGCCCCACTCCCTCGAATATTTCTTTGCGTCTCTCATGCCAAGTGCGTCTCTCGTCTCGGCTCCCTTTCTCTCTACGTCTCTCGCCAAATTTCAACCAAATTTATTGATGGCAAATTATAAGTTTCTTGGAGTTGTGTGGTGTGTATGAAGGGAGTCCCCATCCTGCTTTTTTCTGCCGTCTTTCTTCCAATCTTATCTTTATTTCTCAGCGTCCCTCACTCTTCCACACTCTCTCTTTCTTCCAACTGACTCCTTTCTTTACTGTTTTTTTGTTGGTAAAAGCGGGTATTTTTGACTTTTTGAACTGGAACAAATGGAAGCTTTTGTTTTTTGAGTTGATAAGATGTTGAGAGTTCAAGTTTAAGACCCAAATTATTATTTGAAATTAGTTTTTTGTTGAGACAAATGAAGTTTTTAAGACGTCGTTTGGAATAACTGAAATGGTCACTTCGAAACTGATTACGAATCAAAGAATCAAAATTTTGAGATTTTGAAAAATGTCTGAAACTTTGGTATAAAGCTGACTTAATTTTTGAAATTCAGAAGCTAAAATCTTCAAAGACATTTCCATCGGAGACTGAGAAAAAAATGTGAATAAAAAATTATGTGAAAAAGATTATTTATTCTAAAGTTGTAATTTTTAATGATGATTTGTAAAAAAAAAATCTTGACATATCTTTTGATATGTCTATTGGAGTTGTTATTTACTTCCCAAAAAAGTCTCATAAAATTCTGAAAACGCACGATGTATTGGCTCGCTGAGTTTCCATCTAGACTGGTTTATTTTAGAAAAGTAAAAAATTTCGCCCAAATTTCAGTCTTGAAAAGTTCCGAGAAGAGTCTCCAACTACACAAAATACGCAAATTTCCTCAGACCAACGATTCCATTGAAAATGCAATTACTTCAATGTTGACTTTTCTCTGGAAGTGTCATTTTTCAATTTTTTTGATTTCGAAAGGGATTTTCATATACTGATAAATTACAAAAGCTTACCTTCCAGACACAAAAATACCAAATTTGAATTGGAATCCAAACTTCCAAATTCCTAATAAAAGGTTTCACCGGCTTCACGTAAAGACTTGTAACTACTGTGTTCTTAAACTTTTTGAATCTATATTTTGAGCTCTATTTGGTCTGAATTTAGAATCCTTGAATTTTCTTTATTATATTCTAAATCATTTTTCTTTTCTCATTTGTTTTTTTCCTGCTCGACATCAAAATTCCTCCAAAATCATCTAATTCCTCCATTCCAGATCCCTCAAAATGTCCCAACAAAACAACCATCGCCCTCCAAAACCGGTCCAGTTGCTCCAACACCAACGAGTTCTCGTCCAGGAGCTTCACCTCCAGATACTCCTTCTCCAGATGCTCCTTCTCCTGTTGCTCCATCAAATGCGAATCCCGTCGCAAGGATTCGGAATTCGACGATGATGAGTCCCAGAGGCTCCAGTTCATCTATGTCTTCAGATTATTTGGAACAACAAGCAGATGGTAAGGATTTTGAATCTGTGAAAAAAAAACTGATTTTGCAAAATTTCAGAACTACCAAACATCAACATCTCTGAAGAACCAACTTCTAAGAAGCCAAGGAAATCTATCCTCAAAAAATTCGATGATGGTGTGGAATATGATGTTCCAGGAGTTCCAAGCTCATCTTCTCGAAGACTTCATTATGTTGATGTCCCTAATGGTGCGAATGTTTTGTATGTTTCTATTACTTCTCACGGAGACAATCTATCCTGTAATTTTCAGATCTGACAGTACCAACAAGCGAAAGATGGAGGTCATCGTTGAATCATGTGTGCAAAGCTTCTGCCCGAAGGGAGCAACAGGACAGGTGAGATTTTGAATTTTTAGGGGTGAAAGGAGAAGGCGGGGCTTAAAGGCAACCACTGTAGACTCCACTTTCTCAGTTTTTCAATCGCGAATTATTTGGCCCTGTCGGGTCTATGGTGGCTTAAGCCTGTGATTGAGGCCATAGCCAAGGTTTTTTTCTGTAAAATTGTTTTTAAATTAGCTTTTCTCTTCAGTCCGGATGTTGTTTGCAACAGAAAGACATTGGTTAATGCAAGAAACATGAGGATCGATCTGTTCCTCGAATCTTTGTTATAATCATGTCCTTCCTTTAGATCAGCATCAAAAGTTTATCACTGGACTCATCCTTATACCTAATTTCTAATTTCAGGCTGTCGCAGAACTCGCTGCCTTCCCGACACTTACCCGAGACGTCGTTATTGTGTCAATCGGAAAGTATGCTATGGAAATGGCTGAGGGAGCAATTGAGAACTTGGGAATGTTCAATATTTTGAAGACTTTTGTCTTTGCGGGACCCAACGCAAAGAAGACTAGGGAGAGGTGCCAATGCCCCAAAGAACTTCGAGGCTTCCTGTTTGCAAAGAACTATGTCAATCCGACGGATAGAGTGATTGAGGAGCTCCAGAAATATGATGAACAATACCACGAGGAGTGCGATAATACCGATGACATCATAAAAATGTATCCCAAGTTCATCTTCTTGGTCTCTCAAGGAGGGGAAGACTACTTCTTCTCTCCGAGGGAACCCGTGGTGAAAGGAGAAGATAGATTACTGTTGGAGGAGAAAGTGAAAATCGTCAGCAAATTCAAGGATCACTGTGCCACCAAGGAGCAGTTGGCACTCGTTCGGAAGATCCTCTCAAGAGTGAAAGCAGGAGGAATTATCAACTACATCAAGGTATGTGTGTTGTTCGGATGTCCTAAGACATTTATTTTTTTCAGAATGGATATTGCCATGGATTCTACATGCCCGAGTCCTTGGACGACGAGATGACAGACATCTCGGGCGGTCCAACAATATTCCCGGAATATGCTGAAGAAGAAGGTGCAGTGAAGAAGATTATGGAGAATCTCGGAATGGAAGAATCAGAGTTCGACGAATTTCAGTGGAGCCAGCTGGAAACTCCCAATGATTATTGTAAGTTTGTTTTTTCTGATTGTAAGGAGGAGAGGGGATACATATCCGGTCCGTTGTTTTCTTCAAATTTAATATATGAGGTGAAAATATACGAAAATGAAGATTTCGGCAGGTTCTCTGTCTAGCTTAAAAGAGACAGCTTGAAAATCACTCTGTTTTAACATTAATAATATATTCATTCAAAACATATTTCAGATTTTGGGACTCAACAATCAAAACTCAACAATTTAGTAAGAAACCAAGTGAACAGCAACAATGAAAAAGTGGCAGTTGAAAAGGAACGTTGAGATAGGATGAGTCAATTTTAAGACAAGTTCAAGAAATTGGAAAACAAGAAAAAGGGAAAGGTAGGCGCTTCTCGGTTTCAATGCAATAGAAAAGACAGATGCTCAAGCAAAACAACGGGGAAATTTGGCGAACAAATAAAAGAAATTCTAAACAACGACAGAAAAAAGAACATTTTTATCGGAGTAATAAAAAGCAGTTGAAAGGAGAAGGTCTCGGTGATAGATTTCTCAACGTCTTTGAAGATTATCTGGAAAAACTCCATATTCAGGTTTTTCAAGAGTCCCATTGCTAAAGTCTGGAGGTTTTAAAAAAGTTTTGAAGAGATTTATAGGTGCTTTCTAAACTTACTTTATTCAGGTTCTAAGTTTTGCTTGATCTTTAAACATCCATCTCAGTCATTGTTAACCAAACATTGTCTAGAAGAAGATTTCTTCCAGTGTCTTGAGAGGGAAGCTCGCTTTTGGAAAACTTTGTGAAGGCAGAATTCGAGAAATACAGGAGCAGCAGTACTGTCTATACTATTTTGTTGCTACAGTAATCCATCAACACACTGTTACTTCTCCAGACTATTTTATAGCTACCACCTCTACGATGACATGACCAACAGTAACTCATCTCAACAATAACAAGAGTCGTCACTACAGTAACCCATTTTTAGAATGAAAAGATTTGTCACTACAGTATCCTGTCTCTACAATGACACGACTCCTCATTACAGCAACTCACCACTGGAATGACTCAGCACTACAGTAACCCATCTCAACAATGACAAGACTCGTCACTACAATAACTCATCTCTGAAATGACTCATCATTACAGTAACCCTTGTCTACAATGACATGTTTGATCACTACAGTATACCAATTCTACAATGACAAGGCTAATCACTACAGAAACCTCATCCCTACAGTAACCCATCTCAACAATGACAAGACTCGTCACTACAATAACCCATCTCTGAAATGACTCATCATTACAGTAACTCATTTTTACAGTAACCAGTTCCCCTTTTTTTCTGAATAAATACTCAAAATTATCGTGCAATATCAGTTTGTTCCTTGTGTAATTTGTCGAGTTTACGTTCATTTTCAGCAGGATAGCTTGATTTGATATTGCAACATCCTCGAAATCATCGAATCCTTTAGAACTTTGATTCTACAGTTTCCTCTTTCTTTTCAATTGTTTCTCGTCTTTTTCTAAAAATTCCCATAACAGAAAAACCATTTAGCAATAAAACGCTCCCTCGCCTCCACCTGGGAAAATATGCTAATCGAATCATGAAGTCGCTATATAACCGTCCTCACATTTTCAGTTTTTCATCATTCTCATCCACAGAATGTCTTATTCTATTTTCCTTCTTCTTCTTTTCGCTGTCCTCGTGTCTTCCGCTCGCGGTTCGAAGAATCCCAAACCTGATCCAAAATTAATTGCATCTAACACTTTGGAAGCCGCCTTGAATGCAGCAAGAGCTGAGGATTTTGGACGGTTCAAAACTCTCGTTGCCTATTACAAAGGGCCAGGACGTAAGTTGCTTTAGGAGGACGGGCCAACTTTTTATTAACAAGTTTTTTTCAGTTTCCGATTATGATATGAGGATGTTCGCCAACTACTATGAATACATTGTGTTAAAAGCGGAATTCAACGAAGACGGACACGTGGAAACTATATGTACTACGTCGCCGACCGATCGTCTCTATTTCTTCAAATTCAAACCATCATCCGAGAGTCCAACTGGATGGACCAGTTATCTTGCCAAATAATTGGGTTTTGACTGAAATAAATCATTGAGCATTTCAAACAGAGTCAGAGATGAAATTAGATTTGTTGTATCAGACTGGCCATATTTAAAAAAAGCGGCTCTATTCCAGTTTAAATGTCCTTTGAAAACTCTAAGGTCCCAAAAAACTCTTAGACGTCCCTTAAAACACTTAGACGTCCATTGAAACACTTAGACGTCCCTTAAAACATGTAGTCGTCCCATAAAACGTTTAGTCGTCCCAAAAAATATTTAGACGTCCCTTGAAATATCAAAATTTGGTTTCACATAAATAGACGTCCCAAACATTTTTAGACGTCCCTTCAACACTAAAAGTCACTGAAAGGGTTCAAGGGACGTATAAATATTTTTTGGGACGTCTAAATGTTTTTTGGGACGTCTTAATATTCACAACTATATTTTGGAGTTTTCAAGGGACGTCTAAACATTTTAAAGGACGTTTCAAAAAAAAGAGTTTGAAAGGACGATTGAGTGTTTCAAGGAACATCTAAGTGTTTTTAAGGGACGTCTGAGAGTTTTAAGGGACGTTCTAGTTTTTTAAAGGACATCTAAACTGGAATAGAGTCAAAAAAGCGATCTATCGATTGGGGCTGACACATGTTGACCACTAAAATCCACAAATAAATCACTGAAAATAGTTTTTGTTGTAACAAATCTACTTTTAAAAGTCGAATTCCACGATAGCACTCTCATACATATCACACCTGCTTAATGTTTCTCCTTTCTTTTAAAAACACAATACTAGTTTCTAGAAAGCAGACTTGTCACGGGCCGGACCCGGCTCGGCCCGCTCGGAACGTTTTGAAACATTTTTTGACAAAATGTGAAGTTTTGAAGTTTTCTGGAAATTTTTGAAGTTTTCAGAAATAAAGTATAGTTTTCGACTAAAAATTAGATATGCTATCAAGAGATGAATATGTATGACAATTTGAGTCTTTTTACTCTAAATTTTTTGTAACTTTTAGAAAATTTTGTTAAAAATGAGTACCCATTTTTGAATCCGGCCCGACCGGGCCGGACCGGAAAAAAATATAATGTTCAAAAAAATATTTTTGATAAGACCACACTAATACAACAAATCTAATTTCATCTCTGACTCTGTTTGAAATGCTCAATGATTTATTTCAGTCAAAACCCAATTATTTGGCAAGATAACTGGTCCATCCAGTTGGACTCTCGGATGATGGTTTGAATTTAAAGAAATAGAGACGATCGGTCGGCGACGTAGTACATATAGTTTCCACGTGTCCGTCTTCGTTGAATTCCGCTTTTAACACAATGTATTCATAGTAGTTGGCGAACATCCTCATATCATAATCGGAAACTGAAAAAAACTTGTTAATAAAAAGTTGGCCCGTCCTCCTAAAGCAACTTACGTCCTGGCCCTTTGTAATAGGCAACGAGAGTTTTGAACCGTCCAAAATCCTCAGCTCTTGCTGCATTCAAGGCGGCTTCCAAAGTGTTAGATGCAATTAATTTTGGATCAGGTTTGGGATTCTTCGAACCGCGAGCGGAAGACACGAGGACAGCGAAAAGAGGAGAAGGAAAATAGAATAAGACATTCTGTGGATGAGAATGATGAAAAACTGAAAATGTGAGGACGGTTATATAGCGACTTCATGATTCGATTAACATATTTTTCCAAGGTGGAGGCGAGGGAGCGTTTTATTGCTAAATGGTTTTTCTGTTATGGGAATTTTCAGAAAAAAGACGAGAAACAATTGAAAAGAAAGAGGAAACTGTAGAATCAAAGTTCTAAAGGAATCGATGATTTTGAGGATGTTGCAATATCAAATCAAGCTATCCTGCTGAAAATGAACGTAAACTCGACAAATTACACAAGGAACAAACTGATATTGCACGATAATTTTGAGTATTTATTCAGAAAAAAAGGGGAACTGGTTACTGTAAAAATGAGTTACTGTAATGATGAGTCATTTCAGAGATGGGGTATTGTAGTGACGAGTCTTGTCATTGTTGAGATGGGTTACTGTAGGGATGAGGTTTCTGTAGTGATTAGCCTTGTCATTGTAGAATTGGTATACTGTAGTGATCAAACATGTCATTGTAGACAAGGGTTACTGTAATGATGAGTCATTTCAGAGATGAGTTATTGTAGTGACGAGTCTTGTCATTGTTGAGATGGGTTACTGTAGTGCTGAGTCATTCCAGAGGTGAGTTGCTGTAGTGAGGAGTCGTGTCATTGTAGAGACAGGATACTGTAGTGACAAATCTTTTCATTCTAAAAATGGGTTACTGTAGTGACGACTCTTGTTATTGTTGAGATGGGTTACTGTTGGTCATGTCATTGTAGAGGTGGTAGCTATAAAATAGTCTGGAGAAGTAACAGTGTGTTGATGGATTACTGTAGCAACAAAATAGTAGACAGTACTGCTGCTCCTGTATTTCTCGAATTCTGCCTTCACAAAGTTTTCCAAAAGCGAGCTTCCCTCTCAAGACACTGGAAGAAATCTTCTTCTAGACAATGTTTGGTTAACAATGACTGAGATGGATGTTTAAAGATCAAGCAAAACTTAGAACCTGAATAAAGTAAGTTTAGAAAGCACCTATGAATCTCTTCAAAACTTTTTAAAAACCTCCAGACTTTAGCAATGGGACTCTTGAAAAACCTGAATATGGAGTTTTTCCAGATAATCTTCAAAGACGTTGAGAAATCTATCACCGAGACCTTCTCCTTTCAACTGCTTTTTTTACTCCGATAAAAATGTTCTTTTTTCTGTCGTTGTTTAGAATTTCTTTTATTTGTTCGCCAAATTTCCCCGTTGTTTTGCTTGAGCATCTGTCTTTTCTATTGCATTGAAACCGAGAAGCGCCTACCTTTCCCTTTTTCTTGTTTTCCAATTTCTTGAACTTGTCTTAAAATTGACTCATCCTATCTCAACGTTCCTTTTCAACTGCCACTTTTTCATTGTTGCTGTTCACTTGTTTTCTTACTAAATTGTTGAGTTTTGATTGTTGAGTCCCAAAATCTGAAATATGTTTTGAATGAATATATTATTAATGTTAAAACAGAGTGATTTTTAAGCTGTCTCCTCAAATGAACATACCTCTCTAGAGAGTGTCCGTGCGAAAAAGTTGGTAACTACAAAAATGAAGCTCTACCTTTGTTCTGTATGGCTGATACATAATTTACATTGTTGGACAGTTAGTTTCACTAAGACACTCTCAAAAATAGACGTTTTCAACTGGGAAAGGCCAAATAGTATATCTTACTACTGCACGGTACTCTATTACCAACCTGCTGGTTCAGGAAAGTTGCAACTTTCTTTTGAAATCCTTCCTCTTGTTTCTCTTTGTTTTCATTGGGCCAGTCTCAAATCCTGGATTTGATTTCTCGATCTTTTAGATGATTCATGATCAGTTTATGGTGTTGATCATTCATTTTCTCCCAATTCCCATTCCCATAAAATAAAAGACATAAAACCCGTTCCCATCGCCCACATGAGCACTCTCTTCTCTGACCATACTTTCTCGCCTCCCAAGAATGGTTTAAATACCGGCCTCCTCAGGAAGAGGAATCGTCAGCTCTTCTCGTTCCTTTTCATTCACTTCTTTTCTAAGCCCTTCTCGTCACATTTCTGATTTTAGGATATTTTCGCTGTCATGAGTGTTTCCTTGTCTCTAACTGTATTTGTGCTTCTTTTTGGATCAGTGGTTTGCGTACCAGTAAACAATGAAGTTGACGAGGAATTCAGTCCGTACCACGGCACATGCGTCAAAGTCCTTGATACTCTTCAACAAACTATTGCAAAACGAGATGCAAGTCTAATCATGGACCTTTTCCCAGAGGAGTTTTTTTACTTGGGATGCAATTCGACTCTGTTGCGGGGTGAGAAAATGAAGAAAAGAATTTAAATTTTACAAACACTATACTACAGATCAATACGCTCAATCGATGTCAGTTCTTCCCAAAGAGATGACTGTGTCCTTCCACCCCCGATATCACATTGCTGTTGGTACCCTGGTCGCTTGCAACGCGGATATGGCTGTTGAGATGGAGGAAAAAGTTCTAGAGATTGGGAAAAAAACAAAGCACTTCATGGTCCAATTTCTCGTTGATGGACTCAGCTCAACCATCTTCAGAGCAAAACAATTTGACTGTGAAATGAAACCCGATATTTTCTAGTTTACTTTTTTTTAAAATAAATATGTTGATTTTTCATTCTCGATCAATCATTTTAGATATTCTGATTCTGAAGGGGAAAACAAAAAGATAACATACCTCCATACTGTAATTCTTATCTATCGTGATGCTGTTCACTTGCTTTTCAACTTCTCTCACCTTATTTCCCCTCCACCGTTTTCTCGGCAAATGTTGTCTACAAGTTGGCCTTTCCCGTCCCTGTTTTTCATACTATGTTTTGAGTGTATTACAGGGAAATTCTGATGAAATGTTGTTTTTCACACACCTGCTCCTACAGCAAAACAAGGTGGACAAGTCGTCAGTAGTGCTTCATTTTTACTGTTTCTTCAGATACTCAAACATCCAAGAGAGTTATAGTCATTTTAGGAGGATAGTTCAAAGATCGCACTATTTAGTACTGAAATTGGACGATTTAAAGGAGAAGTGACTTTGTCAATTTGTAACCTGCTAGGAGATGTCCTTGAAAAAAAAGTTGTCGACTGCAAACGTGGAATTCTTTGTTTGGTATGTTTGATGCTTCAAAAATTTAGATTTTGAGACAATCAGTGATTCCATGAAACCCTTTCAAAAAATTGTATATCCCACTACACGCTACCGTACTTACACTGTAATTTGTCATATTAATTTGTCATATCCTCTTAATCTGAAATATATCGAAACTCTGTGCAAACCTCTTTTTTTACCTCCACCAATGGTGATAAGGACTAAAACACAGGATATGAAATAAGTTATATAATAGAATTGAATTTTTTGTTGTGGATAAAACTACCTTTGTTTCAGTTATCTTCTCTATCTTTCTCACTCTTTCATTTTCTCTTCCTACTAAGGTCATAGAACGTCTGGTGACCTCTGCCTATTATAATGTGTGAATGATGGCACGGTGTTGGTAAACTCGTGTAACCGGATACCCTCCTCTCGATTGGATACATTTAAATAGAGCGTATCCGGACATTGCAACAGACGTAATCTGGAGGGATGAGATGGGAATATGGTTTGAATGAAAAAGGAAAGTCCAGTTGCTCACCTAATTGAAATATTACAGGGTTTCGAAAAATCTTTGACAAGGATGACTTTCTCTACTCAGAGTGAAATGTAAGGATACCGGCAGCTGGCTGCCACAACTAATATGAACCGTCGGTTGGTGTGTCGGTTGTCCAAGTGCTCTAAAATCTGTCTCACCCTGTATGGCAATAAGAGAACGGTTTTTTTCTTACAATCATACACCATACTGAAAAAATGTAAATGAAAGTTTCATGAATGAAGTTTTTGAAAAAAAACTACCTAAAAATTAAAATTTTTGTCTGATTATTTTGTACACCTAAACTTCGAAATTTATGTTTCTCTTTTTCAGTACGCTTTCCCATTAGTTTAGCAGTGATAATTTCTTCCCTTTCTCACCTCATCTTTTTTAGCAAGCAAAACTCGAATCATATCACATTTTTTATTAGTGTGACAAAGACATCAATCATATTTCAACCGTCTTTGACCTTCATAACTTTTATGTTCTAATTGTGAAGCAACTATTATGCTTTGGCGGCTTTTCTAAATCTTTTTGTGTGCCAGTGTACTCTCTCCTCCCCCCGATCCTCAATTTAAATCTTGCTGTTTTTGGAGTTCATGTGATTGATGATAAGGGAGGGAAGCAGAAAAACGAGGAGTTGGGTTGAGGGATTGAAATTGTATTAAAATTCGAGTTTAATATTTTTAGAGTACGTTTTTTTTTTTCTGGTGTTAGCCCTCTGTCCTTCTTGTTTTTGTATCAATTTCAGTTTCTCTCATTCGACACATTTTTCATCATTACCGCTAAGCCTCCCCGGTGACTCAGTGTTAGCCCATTCATCCCACATTTCTAAGATGATTTTTTTTTTCTGATCAACTGACTATTGGTGCTTGGATCTGGGCGGAGCTTCCCTCGTCGTCTACGTCTCTCTGCTTCATGGGCCCAGTGTATCAAGTACGGTCCATCCCAACTTGTTGAGTCAGTCGTTTATTGCGCAACACTATCGACACCTGCTTTCGTCTCTCTCCTCCTTTCTACTTCCTACTGTATGCTTCGATTCGATATGGATATGGATACCCTTTGGGGTCAGGTTGTTAGCATCTTTTCTCTCTCTCTCTCCGACTGGAAAAAGCAAAATTTTATATCTCATTGGAAGCTACTGTAATGACGCTGTTTCTTGTTGTATTATTGCATCTCCTCTCAATTTATAAGTGAAATTCTGTGCAAACCTCTTTTTCTTTCCCTCCTCTAACAGTAACTCATACTAAACCACCGAATACACAATTTTCTATCGAATCCTGTATATACATGTAATCGGATAGATATTTTTGTTTGATGAAAAAATTCTTTGTCTTTCAATCGTTTCTCCGAATTTTTCTAACCTTTCAAATTTTTCACATTCTCCTCCTACTATTCAATTTTCTCTCAGAAATGAGATCTATGTTTTTAATCAGCTCTGTGAATGGTCGTTGAGTTGTCCTCAGTTTGACCTTGATCGGTAAAATTTGAAGCTCATGTTTGTCTTTGTGACAATGCTTATTTCATGTAATTAGTTTTTACTGATCAATTCTAATGAATTTTCTCTCTCTAAAATAACTTTACTGTGTTTTTTACCTTCTTAATCAATTTCTTAGGAAAACTCGTTCTCCGTCTAGCTTTGTACATTCCCTGTACGAAACGTGTCAAACTACTAACTAACTAAAATTTCAACAACTTAATCTACAAAGCAGTGTTTCTGTGCTGACCTTGTTCCACAGATTTTTCTCAACTTTTGTACAACTGCCTTGCGAAGAAATTCGATAAATTTTCTACCACTCTTGTACTCTTTTTATGTAGTCAGACTGTCTGCTCCACATTTACCGGACCTCATTAATTCAATGTTTTCTGTGCTAGAAACACTCACTCCGCCCCTTTGCGGCGACCATGTCGATTTCTTGCGGCAGTGTTCAAAAAATTAAACGCACCGTTGAAATGGGAATGAGAATGGCCGCCGCGTGAGGGCGGGGCAAGCTTTTCTTGCACAGAAAAAACAGAATTCGTAATATGTAATGAGAAAAATTATGTAAAAGCTGTTTTTCGAACATTAACGCACGGATAACATATGAGAACATGTATTTTTCCATTCGGCCAGGCTGAACTTTCTATTGGTTCAGCCCGGCCCGTTCGGCACGGACTTTTTCAAATGTTTTGAAATTTCCGAGTTAAAGTGCTTAAATTAGCGTACATATTCATCTTTGGATTGAATTTTTTACATTTTTTTTTGTCAAAAACTAGACTTTCTTCAAAAAAAAAACGAAGAAAACATTTATATTTTGGTTCAGAACGGGTCGGGCCAAGCCGAGTAGGAGAGCGATGTCCCTCCTCTTTCCTGCATTGGCTGGCGTCGTCCCCTCTCGTCACCCACCACTGGAATGACGATGCGCCCTTCCCCGCCACTGTTTGTTTTGATAAGAGTGCAGAAAAGAGAGAGAGTGGAGGAAATTAATCACCATTCGGAAAAAAATAATGGGTTTTTCGTGTGAAAATGAGTATTTACTACAGTATGAAAAGAAAGGCGAAGAGCAGGGGAGATAAAGAACAAAACACGGGGATTTAGAAACGACCTTTATAGAATTTTTTGAAAAATAGTATGGGTTTTCGTGAATGAAATATATATTTCTGAAATAGAATGAAACACAGAGCACTGTAATAGATACATTTACAGTACCGCTCAAAATGTATTAATTTTTGCTTTTTTCAGTTGAATTTGCATAAAACTAACTGTCCCACAAAATAAATTTTTATGGAATCAAACACACCAAAAATAGAACTCCATTTTTGTAACTGGCAACAATTATCCTAGAAAGTTACATATCGACAAAGTAATTTCTCCCTCAAACTGACCCATTTCAGTGAAAAATAGCGATTTTTGAACTGTTCGCTTAAATTTGTCATAAATCTCTAGGAAGTATCCGTACAGAAATTTGTCAACTACAAAAATGGAGTTCTACTCTTGGTCTGTTTGATCGAAAAGTATTTTGTGGGACAGTTAGTTTTACTATGACAGACTCTTATAGAGGTGCTAATAAGGAAGACCGGTATATCGGGGATATTGAAAAAGAAAAAGATTTTGAATCCAGATGTTCTGATCTTAAAATCCAAATTCGATGTATGTTTTTTTACCGGTTCATTACTCAAGTTCAACTCAGCTTTGCCCTAAATATCACGGCACCGGGAGATAGCTATCGGCTCGGTCAGCCATCCGTAGTCGAGGGGTGAGCGAACCGGTCCGGGATACACACCACGTAGGTTCGATACTCGCCTGTGCTAATTTGTTTTGAATTTTTTGAGCAGTTATTTCAAGTGAATCAAACCAAAACTCTGAACGACGTAGCACACAGTAACAAATACCTACGGCCGATCAGCAAATTCTTCTATTGCCTTGTCCACGCCATTTGATGAACATCGTTCAAGCGTCACCAGGATAATTCCAAACGTCCAATGCGCTGTATCTTTTCAATGTTTCTGAAATGTGCTATCACGTGAATCGTTCTCTAATTCTTTGCGTAATTCTCAAATTGTTTGCAATCTCAAATTGTTTGCATGTCACTTTGTTGTTAAACCTCCGTATTCGAATATCTCGCGTTTAGCTCTCATGCTACCGTCACTGAACCGAAGAGGTCAAACAAAAAAAGAACAGATTCCAAGCATTTTTTCAATTTTTTCGTAAATATTCTTTGCCGTACAAATATTCCATTTGTTGCTTACTACTCTTTTTTCTTCTACTTATCCGTTTCCCATATCTACCAAAAATTTTCAGAATCTTCGTTCAACTCTTCGTTTTTCAACTCAATCGAAAATGCAATCAACATCTATTGTTCAAAGCGTTGATGACCAATCTGGCCAAGTGAGTTGCTATTTCTATTCAGAGAAGGTCGCATTTTTCATTTTTCCTATCTATTAGGGGTAGCAGAAAATGCAAAAAACTATTTTTTATATATACTCACAAAATAGTTTTTTGCTTCCTTTTCTGCTACCTTGTCAATAGGCCCATAACTCTAACTATTTTACCCCTTTTTACCTTTCTGTTCTACTCCCCGTTTGCTCCCATTCCCGGTTATCTATTTCTTTCCCCTTTTATTAACCATCTCTTACATGTAACTCACAAAATGAATTCATTTTCACGTGTAAGTGGTATCCACCCTTCGATGAAATAAATAAATTAGTCAATTTCATTATGTCCTCACTCGACTAACTGAATGATAGGGGATAAGGGATGATAAACATTGTCTGCTCTCTATAGTTGTTTGAATTTTTTAAACCAAAGTCCCCTCTTTTTATAATTGTTTTCTTTTATAAACAAATTCACGTTGTAAAAATATAGTTCTATAAAACTCCAAATAATACGTAGTTTGCACAAAAACGTTCATATTAAAAGCGGAATCATATGCAGAAGTATAACTTTTTAGGTAACTGTTATACAGAAGACTACTTTTCACAATATCACATAAGTCTTATGAAAAATTGAAAACTACAAAAATTAGCATATAGATTTGATCTACACTCTAAAATTTGGCGATACGGGAAAACAAGTGACTTCAAGAAACACTTTTAAAATCATACTTGTCAAGGCGCGGGCCGGGCCCGGCCTTGTCAGCAAAATTAAAACCAGGGTGATTGGCAACGAAATTCAAAATTTTCTCGAATTATTGGATTTTTTACGAGAAGGTCTAATTTTTGAGTATCATTCAGAATAAGTACAAATTCTAAGAAATCATCAAAAGTGTTCACATTTTCAATGAAAAATTGAAAAAAATGTCTAAAAATTGGTTCATTTTTGGAAGCTGGGCCTCCGGGCCGGGCCGAGCCTTGACAAGTATGCTCAAATTGATTATAATTGAGCAACTATATTTAGTTAAAAATTACTTGATATAATTTTTGTTAGAAAATCGAGAATAAAGGACATAAGAAGTTTTCTACTTACTACGGAAGTCCTCCAGGTGACCGCGGAGTTATGGAAAGTGACATACACAATTGGAAAGCTGAGAAAGCGCTGATTCCACATGTATATTCAGTTTTTGACCTCGAGGCCTGATATTCGAGGAAAACAAGGTCAAAGTTAGGAAAAATGACAAATTATTGCCTTTCTGACACGAGAAAAAATGTTGAAATTTTTTCTTGCGATAATTTGTCATTTCTCGAATACCAGACCTCGAGGGCAAAAACTGAATATTTATTTTTTCTCATCTTTCCAATGATATAGGTTCCATAACTCCCCCGGCGGCCCGGGCGGCTGGGAAGAAAGGTCTACCAGTGGTGTGTAGGATGTCATTTGCCCTCATTTTCCCATAACAGATGTTTAATGCGGTACCTACATCACCCTGATATTGCACTTCGGCTGTCACTTAAACAATGAACTTCATAGTTTGTTTGAATTTTCCAAGAATGATTGATGACGATCGATAGAACAGTTTCTTAATACAAATGGAAGAAAAAAAGATGCGATGAGACATTTTGAGGGGCCTAAAGAAAAGAAACCTTAAAGATCGTATAAAGACAATTACATTTCAGATCTCTGTAATCAAATCAGTAATAAAAACAGACATGATTCTTAATTTTAATAATTATTAATGGAAGAAGTTAAATCTACAGAATCAATTGGAACTCGCCAGACTAAAGATTCTTCCTCTTTCCGGGTTGTGATTTTTAGATTTCTGGTACACTTGAATATTCAATGTATTGATGGAGATAAATTGATTATTGATAGGTATTGCATGTGCGTTGGAAACTTGTCGAGAATTTTATTTCAGTTTTACCAAACGTAAAACATATTTTTAAAAGATTTTCCGATTGGAGTGACTATCTGAATATGTGTATAATCATTTGTAGCAGGTTACTGTGTGTACATGTGTTTTTGACAGAAGGACACCACTCTTCTCTGTGTTGTGACTAACACAAAGTAAGCGGTCGCCCCTTTCCCCATATTTGGTCTCTCTCGCCAAGTCGTCCAATACCTAACGACATCATGGATGTTAGTTCAAAATACCTATCTTTAGAGCAATCAATCAACTGTTAGGATATTTTTCAAAAAAGTTATTCGAGGAAAATTTTTGGCCTTGCCCAGCCGCCCGGTTGACAAGTATGATTTCGTTTGTTCAATGATTAATTTCAGAGCTCATCAACCAAAACAATGGCCACTGCAACTGGTGGAGTGATCGACAAGAAGGCTAAGCATCAAGAAACGTCTCCCCAATCTTTGCAACAAAAAGATAAATTGATAGCTGTAGTCGGAGCTGCAATTAATGGTCTGTCAAACGTGTTGCTCAGGGGTGTCACCCTAGACCCAGCAATCTTTTCTGAAGAAATAAAGGCAACTATTGAAAATTCGTTGAATCACTTGGCAAAAGTTGTTTCTTCACAAGGAATTGGACAAAACGGATCAAGCGGATCTACAATGGAGCACGAATTCACGGCCAGCCCATCACCAATTCCAACGGAACATTTGGATGGAAGCAGAGGAACGACTGCTGAGGTAAATCTAGGAAGCATTTTTTAACGCCAAAAAAAAATTACGTGTTTCTCTATCCGATTAATAGAATTAGGTTTGGAGGTAGGTCCCAATATTCCTGATCTTACCCTAGAAAAGCAAGCCTTGTAAACCACAAGAAGCTTCTCTGTTTCAGTAGCTGACACTATTTTGTATTAATTTTTCTATAAAACTACAAAACATCAATGGGGTCTGTCTTCCAAAAATATAACCGTATTTTCTCAGATCGACCGACAGTCTCTAATAAGCCGGCAGTTTCTATTGCCCGTCGTTAGACAGAAAAGTTGAAAAACAAACCGGCATGCCGTGTAATTAGAGAAAAAAGAAAGGATACGATACTTTTGTGTACTGTCTTCAACTTCAAAAAAGTTGAGTGGAAGGAAAACGTTTTTGAACTTGTAAAATCGAAGACAACAAATTATCCTGGTACTATGGATTGCAAACTGTCAACACTTTATAATTCCACGCTTGGAAAATCAAAATTCTAATTAAATACAGATTGCTGACCAACCCGAGACATTGCTCGTAGAAAATGAAAATAGAATGGAGCAGAACGACAATCCAGATGTTGATGTCACTCTCCAGGCTCAGGTTGTTGAATCTGCTAAAAATACTGAGCAGGTTAGTTTTCTATCTTCACTTATTTCTCAAAGTCAGACGTTTTGAACTAAAAAGGCAAATATGATATATTTTTAGCCGATACTGTATGTAACTGTGTTTTTTTAAATTTAGATGTAATAAGTATCTAGAATTGAAAAATCGTGAGGAATTA
>NW_026526078.1:0-19986 GCF_010183535.1 Caenorhabditis remanei
GCTTTTTGGGGGCCTCCATTCTTGCGAATCTGTATAGTTGTCGGTATAGTGACAAAGTATGATTGTGGAAAATTGTGCGGGTTATGGAATGCTGGATCGTCGGGCTCTTAATTGATTTTGATGTTTCAATTACGACGCTAATTGAAAAATGTTTTGATTTGATGAGCATGTATGACCGATGACTCATGCTGACGTCATGTGTAGATTGCCGAATTCATCTTTATAAATTTTAATTGTTCCCACAAGAGTAAAGTTCTTGAACGATTCTACGAAAAGTGGAAGCATCTGAGGTGTTGTCTTTTGGGGTTCCGGGAAGGTTTGAGGATACGATGGTTGAGTGACTCCATCTCTTGGAATCGGAGAGGATGGGAGAGACACAGCTTCTTGGTCAGACATTATGAATGAATGAAAGCTTTTCGTACTTCAGAGGCTTATATACTCGACTCTCACAGGTCTTCAAGTGATTCTTGACCCATTTCACCACAAAATCATCGTTTTTAGGCAGATTGGTTGAGAAGGGGTGTCTTATGCGTTTATTTGAGTGTTTCATAGCTTTTTGAAGCAAAAAGTAAATACAATAATATCCGCAAACATCAGACAAAAGGCCTTGTATTGGCTTTTGAAATACTTTCTTCCATTTGACGCAATTTCTTGTAAAAAAGTCCAAAAACTCGGTTTGGGGCTCACAACCGCTACTATCCATAAAATATCCATAATTTCGGTCATCTACCCAAAGCGCGACCCAATGTTCTCCACCTTCGGTACTTGGAGCTGTATTCCAAATAAATGAGCATGGCCTTCTGGTGATTATTGGTTCATGATCACTAGGAAATACTCCCCGGAAACATTTTCTGGTTATATGACATGAACTTAGAAATTTCTCCAATTGTATAGTTGATAAGGACATAATTTATTAAAACAAGCGAATACGAACATAAACACACTCAATAGGATAAAGACTGCCAGATGGCTCGCGGAATAGTGGGGAATAGGGGTAAGAGAGTGCAATATTATATTTAGTTTCGAAATATTTCTGGACTGAGATGAGCTGGCGCTTCTTCCCTGGAATTCGAGGTACCAAACGGCTGGGGAAGTAGTGGTTGCGTGGTTTAGCGTCACTGAAAAATCATTGAAAATGAAGGTTTTAGGTAAAAATCAAACTCACAGGCTAAACTCGGCTTCTTGGCTAACCTCCTGCCCATTACAGGAATTCCAGAAAAAGAGGACGTTGGCGGTCTTCAAGTGACGATTCATAGCGTTAATGTTGTGAATTGAAAGATTTTCAATTTTGTGGATCATGAGAAATACATGATGAGAGGCTA
The DNA here is from genome assembly GCF_010183535.1 of Caenorhabditis remanei. Taxonomy (NCBI): domain Eukaryota; kingdom Metazoa; phylum Nematoda; class Chromadorea; order Rhabditida; family Rhabditidae; genus Caenorhabditis; species Caenorhabditis remanei. Next base: position 1,323 of record NW_026526078.1, read on the forward strand.
ATGTCCATACACTGAAAAAAAAAATAAGAAAAACAATAATTATAAAACACTTACTCCGGCTGGAAGAGGATTGGCAAAATCCGGAGGAACAATAGGGCGCGTGGTTCCCGGCAACATCATACGACCGACTTGTACGACGGAAAAAGTACAAAATGAATTAAGGTTTCGCGTTTATTGTGACATTGCGGTAGCGATCGACCTCATACATTGCATCATATTGTGACAAAACCAAAACATTCAGCCCTCCAGCGGGGACTTTCTTCTTAAATCGCAATAAAAGCTGAGTGCACCCGGCTTGTACCAATTCCCATGAATTTGAGGTATCAATGGGGGCTATGTTGAAAACAAAGAAAGTGTGCCCACTTCGGAACATTTTGTATGTAATACAGGGACACGTCTTGTTCGATACACATCCGAGTTCATCATATAGTCGAGCGAGTGCTTGAGCATAACTCTTATTCTCAAAGTCACATTGAATTGGTTGTGGCGGATACGCGGTTCCTCCAGCGTTTAGTTGAATTTCGGAAACGTCAAAATGTGGAAACTCGAGAGAATCTTTGGTGACATCAGCATTGGGGGTGAGAAGTCCAATAATTATGCGTCTTGGGACAATGTCATGATATATTGTGCTGAACGGTAGTTCATAGCGTCCTTCAGGGACTCCAATAATTTTTACTTTCGAAAGAGTGAATGGATATTGAGCTGGTGCAGTTCTCAGTCGATTTTCCAAAGCTAGAGTAGCTGACGGTACAACATCAATCGCCCTCATGTGTAGTTTCAAATCGGAAATTTCCAATTCAGCCTTTGTGTCTTTAGAACTTTGCAGACAGAAAGCGTCACTATTTTCGGTAGAGTGTAAGTTGAATATCAACATGTGGGATCAAAAGTCTATCCGTTTGGAAACATTCCAAAAGTAGTGGAGGGCATACAGATCCAATTCTGATTTTGTAGTCAAGACACGTGAGTCTTTACTATCCGGGGTCCCGCCATCCCGCAGGTAAGTAGTAAAGGAAATCCTTCTTTGGTTTCAGTATTTTCGCCAAGTAGAGTTTGAATATAGCTTTGTATGCATAATAGTCCGAGTCATAGACCGGAAACATTGTTAAAGGTTACTTTAACTTGGTCAAGAAGGTGGCACCAATAAAGTTTGTATATTGAATAGTGTCCGGTACCTACCGGGTTTTATCTCTAAAAAGTCCATAAAGTCACTCCAAGTCTTAGACTTGCCTTCATAACTCGCGGGTTCGATGCAATTGCGCTCTAGCGCATTGTATCTATTCTCCGGCGCGAACATATCAAAGTGAAGAGAAAAAGAGATTGGTAATCATTCTTGAGCTTGGGGTCACCTAGAGTTAGGTGGTTTTTACCCGTTTCAGTCAAGTTTCGCCCGTTTATAGTTTTTGGGTGGTTTTTGTCACCTTTTTTCTATTGTTTTAATTAGCTTTTGTTTGTCTTTCTAGCTTAGGGTAGCTGTTAGACTCATTATTACTTTCTCGCTCTTTTGTAATCAATTATCGAGAATATAATCGATTGATTGTTACTAGAATAAATTCGTAACTATCTAGACAATTGTGTTTATTGATTTTCTCGTCTTTCCGCTTATTGTCTGTTTACCAGAAGCTAGCGCGACACCGTTGTCACGTCTAACTTTCTGACTTGGGGGCCGAACGCCGTTGTTTGACCTCTCGTTCCGAAATCTTCTTCGGAAGAGAGAATTGTGTAGTTGTTAGTCTTTCTTAAACGTGAGCCGGAAAGAAAGACTAGCATTCGAAATCTGTTCTGCTTAAACGTGATCCGGAAAGCAAACAGTTTTCGCTGCCTCTAGTTTCAAATGTGTATTGCTTAAACGTGATCCGGAAAGCAAAACGCAGTTTCTCTGCCTCGGAAGTTGTGTGTTGCTTAAACGTGATCCGGAAAGCACATTCAATTTTTCGCTGTGTGAATTTCTGCAAAGTCAGCACATAATTTCCACGAAAAAGTGATTTTTGTGGCAAATTATTGAATTTTTCATCGGGAAAAACTATTTTCGGTGAAAATTTCGTGTTGATTTTGTAGTTTTTTGACAGAAGTTATCGAGAAAATTACAAATTTTCGATAAATTTCCGTTAATTTTGTTGGAAAACAAATTTCCGATAGAGTTTTCGTGTCAAAACACAGGAAATTGACAAAATTGCTGTCAAATTTTTCGAAAAGGCTAATATTTGAATTAGAATTTGGCAAAAACATTGCAAATTTCTAAAATTCAAGTATTTTCTTGTCGAAAAATCCAAATTTATCGCAGGGAATAGCTGTGTGGAAATCTTTCTGAGAAGCTGTTGCATTTCTTCGAAATAATCGTCATTTCATCGTGAATTTACTTCGTTTTCGTCAATATATCCTTGCGAAATTGAACAATCAACTATAATTTTCCAGGGTAAACTCTATCATCATCGCGAAAAGATGGCGGACATCGAAGAAGAAGAGGCGAATCGAGTGGCTGAGGAAGGAAGGATTCGGCAAGAAGAAGCGAATCGATTGGCTGAGGAAGAAAGGATTCGTCGCGAAAACGAATTGTTGGCAGAAGAACCGATGGATGAAGGAGACGAAGACAAACGAGTCCAAGAGGTGAGACTAGCGGAAATTGAAAAAGTTATCAATGAAACCTGTATTGACATCAAAAACCAGACAAAATTCAGCACGAAACAGTGCAGAGTGTTGTTGTCGCCACTCATTGGTAAAATTCTAGAAGTAGAAGAGGAATTTCGTGGGAAAAAGAAAGAAAGTGAATTCTGGGAAAATACGAATGTCCAACTAAATAAAACTGTTTTGTCATTGCAGGACGAATTGGAAAGAAAAAGTCCACCACAGCCGCCGACGCCACTCGAAGAGCCACCAACAACAAGTGTGTTGTCCGGGCAATCGATACAAGGAAATGAGGAAAGATGGAAGCTGGTGAGTTTGCTAGAAGTAAATGAAATTCATAATGAAGAAGCATTGAATGAACTGTTCGGAAAAATAGAGCAGCTGGGAAATGAGCTAAGTACACACAAAGAATTATTGCAGAAAGCACGTGAGCAAGCGGACCGATTGAGAGAAGAATGCTTCGAAGCCAAACAACAAATCGTGTTGTTACAACTAAAACTGAAGGCTGAAGAGGAGAAAAGCGAAAAGTTGAAAAAGGAGAATGACACTGTGGCGGCGAATAATCAGTCAAATAATTTGACTCGCTATGGTGAGCAACGTCAAAGCATTACTGAGAAAAATAACAATATTGTTCAGACTACGGGAAGGCACTCCATGTTCGCAACATCAACGCCACAACATGGAATGCACCGGCAAGGTGAGGCAAACGGAAAAGTGGGGGAGTCAAGAGAAAATGCGCGTTTTTACAATGCAGACACGTCAGAAATAATTGATACAATTACTCGCCAAGAATCGCGTGATTCTGGGGGAAATTGGAATCAAAGAATAGTTGAACAAGATGCTCAAAGAAGCATGATTGTCCATGAGGGACATGAAATGCCGAACATGAATATGCAATGGAGAATGACACAAGCTCTGCCAGATCCTCCGGTATTCTCTGCAGGAAAGAATTCTGTCAATGCAGAAACTTTTGAAAGGGCATTTTACATGAAATATAGGTTCTTTGATATCGAGGCACAGAAAAGCTTTCTGGAAACAAGATTCCTGGCGGGAAACGCGTTGACAGTATACAAAGGCTTGCCAGAATCAGATAAATATTCGGTTTCGCGCATTCTAGACGCTATCAAAAGACGATTGAGTCAGTCAGAACCAGAAGAATCACGCCGAGCTAAGAGCAAATTTCAAGGGCTAAAGCTACAGAAAGAACAATCCATTCAGAGTTTCTGTTTGCAAATGGATGAAATAGTTCGGGTTGGGTACAAAGGCGTACCAGAACATCAATTTCCTCTATGAAACTACAAAGTGCTCGATGAAATGAAGAACACTCTCTATTCGATGTGTCGTTGGCAAATTCTGGGGTCACAGTCTGAGGAAATGTCCTGAAATGGAACAATACGAGCTGTGCCGAAGAAGCAGCAACACGTTTCGATGAAGAATGGAGAAGTGGGAAAGCAAAGCTGAATGAGAAGAAAGTGAATCGACAGCAGTCGAATCAAAATTTCTCAAACCAGCAAAAGCAACTACTCAAACCAAACACTTCATATTCAAGAAATAAGCAAACTGTAGGCAATGATGAAACGTCGCAGAACTGGAGAGAAAGATCTCAGGGAAAGTTTGTTCCGACAAACAATGCTGGTGGTAATAATGTGGTTAATAAGTCGGTGGGGGTTTAGTGAGTGCTCAGAGTGTCGATTAACTGGATGTCATGACCCAAAGTGCTCGAGAGCACCGGGGGTCAAGCACACCAAGAAAAAGCAATCCTGTTGTCTGTTCCGCTTGTAATGAACAAGGACATATTGCTCCAAACTGTCGCAGAAAAGTGCACAACAACCTAAACAGCCAAGGGGATATGGCAAAAGTGCAAACACTTGATAAAAGGTAGTGTCTGGAAATGCCAGAAGCTGAAAAATCCAAACAAAATAAGAATAGTCGTACACCAGTTCGAATTGAACAAGGAAGGATTGGCTCAGCGGAAGTAAACTTTGTGATTGATAGCGGGGCTTGCATTTCAGTCATTTCGGAGAACACTTGGAAAGAAGTTGTGGAGAAGAATGGAGGGAAAGAATGGGAAAAAGAAGCAATTCTTAAAAACCCAGAAAAGATCGATGTTTACGCTGCAAACAACACTCCGATGACTTGTTATACCAAGTAAAGGTGGAAACATCGCTCCATTCTCGCACAAGGGATCTAAAGTTCTATGTCACTGATATTGACAGAGATACGGTAATCTTGGGTATTGATCAATTTGAGTTGTTAGGCATACAGATGAGTTTTCAAAAGAAACCGCGAGATATTCGAATGGTTAGACAAGTGAAAATACCGCCAGGAAGTGAGAAAATTGTTTGAGGTTTCAGTTGAAGGAACAATTAGAAAAGACAAGAGTCTTGTCTGATTACACCAATGGTTTCGTGTCTTGCACCAGCTATTTATCAAATCAGAAAGTCTGGAAAAGCGAGGGTTCAAATGAGTAATTTGGGAAAAAAATCAATTTTTCTGAAAAAAGGTGAACTTGTAGCTAGTGGAGAAGTAGAGGGATTTGATGTCATTGAAGAAACGAGAAAACCTGAAACTGCTGGAAGAATTCTTCGAAAGGTCGAAACTTCTGGAACAAGATATGGAGACCATCAATCTGATCGAGACAATGTTAATAGTGGGGAAAGATGGGACATTCTTTGTGAGCAGTTTGAAGAAAACATGTGCTAAGTCCGAGGAAGAAGAAGAATATTGTGGAGGTCATAAAAGACTATCAACATATCTTTGCTACGGATGATACTGAGTTGGGTAGAAACTAATGTGTTGAGTGTGAGATTGAGTTGACAGAGGGAGCTCAGCCAGTGAGGCAGAAAGCGCGACCTATTCCGTTGGCGATCAGAGGGGAAATCAGGAAAATGATTCAGAAAATGTATGTCACAAAGAGTCATACGAGAAAGTAAATCTCCATGGGCGAGTCCGGTTGTGTTAGTGAGAAGAAGGACGGATCAGTGAGAATGTGCATTGATTACAGAAAGGTGAATCTGCTTATCAAATACAATGCGCATCCGCTACCGAACATTGAAACAACGCTTCTTTCACTTGCAGGAAAGAAGGTTTTCACCACATTTGATCTTCTTGCAGGGTACTGGCAACTTCCTCTGAAAGAGGAAAGTAAAGAATTACAGCATTTGCCATCGGATCAGAGTTATTCGAATGGAATGTTTTGCCATTCGGGTTAGCCACATCTCCTGCTATTTTTCAAGCAGCTATGGATGTGTTGTAGGAGATTATTAGGGACTTGTGTCTTTGTATACGTCGATGATTTGCTAATTGCTAGTGAGAACATGAAAGAACACGCTATCCATGTCCAAACGATTCTAGAAAGAATCGAAAAAAGTGGAATGAAGCTGAAAGCCAGCAAATGTTGGATAGCAAGGGAAGAGGTGGACTACTTGGGCCATATGATCACTCCAGAAGGAGTAAAAACAGAAGAGGCCAAAGTAGACAAAATGAAGAAATTTGCTAGACCAGAAGACGTCAAACAATTGCAATCTTTTCTAGGATTAGTAGGATACTATCGAAACTTCATTATGAGTTACTCAAAGATAGCATATCCGTTGAATTTTCTCACGTCAAAGAAAAATGCATGGGTCTGGGGTACCGAGCAAGAAAATGCTTTCGTGCAGTTAAAAAGCTCGGTATGTTCCGCACCTGTGCTAAGACAACCTGATCCTGAAACAGCAATCAGTGGAGCTCGTCCGTATCTAATATACACGGATGCAAGTCGTCAGGGAGTGGGAGCCGTGTTAGCCCAAGAGGCAAATGATGGTGAACAACACCCTATTGCATTCGCTTCTAAATCGTTGACTTCTGCAGAGACAAGGTATCACATCACTGATCTAGAAGCACTAGCTATGATGTTCGCTTTGAGAAGATTTCGCACCATCATCTATGGCTCACAAGTAATTGTGTTTACAGACCACAAACCATTGATATCACTCATGCGTGGTTCTAGGTTGGCAGACAGGTTATGAGATGGTCGATAGAGTTGATTGAGTTTAATCCAAAGATTGTGTATGTCAAAGGAAAAGCCAATGTGGTAGCTGATGCGCTGAGTAGGGGAGGATGCCCACTGATTGATCCAGATGACATGGAAACAGGAGATATGCCAAATATCATTGGGGAAGTGAAAATGATAAAAGAAGGGAATAAGTTCGACACTAGGGAATGGCTCGGAAAGTTGAGAAAGGAAGAAGGATGGAGCGAGGTTATAGAGAGGCTAGAAAATGGAGAGAAAACAGGGTCCGTGAAAATCCCTGGAATAAAGAAAGGGATATGGCTTGACAACTATATGATTATAGGTAAATCACTGAGAAACACAGAAGATGAAAACTGTAGTCGGTTAGTTGTTCCTGAAGAAATCATTCCATCATTAATCAAGGAGGCTCATGAAGGAGAATTAGCTGGACATTTTGGTACAGAGAAAATGATTCGACAATTGAATAAAAAGTTCTTCTGGTTACGAATGAGAGCTAGAGTGGAAAATCATGTGAAAAGTTGTCAAAAGTGTCTTTACACAAATGACTATACAAAAATGGTGGCTCCATTGACTCCATACAAAACGGAGTATCCATTGCAGATTGTAGCATGTGATCTTATTGATGTTGGGCTATCTACCCAAGGGAATAGATACATCCTATCAATCATTGACTTATTCACTAAATATGGAATCGGGGTTCCAATTCCGGACAAAAAAGGTGAAACAGTGTTGAAGGCTTTCATTGAGAGATGGGCCATTGGAGAAGGAAGAGTTCCGGAAGTATTATTAACGGATCAAGGGAGAGAATTCTGTAACGAACATTTTCAAAAGTTCGCAGAATTAGTACAAATGAAACATATCACTACTAAAGGATATGATAGTAGAGCTAATGGATGTGTAGAAAGATTCAATAAGACATTAATGCATACAATAAAAAAGCAGAATGCGGTAGCTGCAGAATGGGACGATCAAGTTCCATTTGCAGTATATGCATACAACTCAGTTGTCCACAAAACTACGGGAGATTCACCCATGTTTTTAATGTATGGCAGAGACGCGAAAGGCGGACTTGAAAAAATCGGGGATGACGCCTGCGGTGTGTCTTATGTGGACATGGATGAATACAAGAACTTGTTAGTGCAAGAGTTAAATAAAGCATATGCTTTTGTTAAGGAACATGCCCTGCAAGAACAGCAAGAGTATAAAGTGTTATTTGATGCAAAACATCGCATTAGTCAGAAATCTTATCCACAGCCAGGAGCAAGAGTCCTTGTGGAAATTCCATCGGAAAAAATGGGGGCTCGTTACCCAAAACTGACAAACAAATGGAAAGGTCCATATAGAGTAATCTCATGTACAGAAAATTCGGCAACGATTGTTCCAGTTGCTGGAAGTAATCAGGAAACACTGAAAATTCCATTTGATAATCTACGGAATATTCCACAGCAAATGGATAACACTCCAGTTACAACCAAAAAGGGACGCGCGCGATTAAGAAATACAGCTGTAGAAGAAATCACGGAGAAATTAGTTACTGACTATGATCATGATATATGTATTTTCAGCGAGTTGTACTGGTGCCGATGCCAACGACCATGCCTATTCGCGATACCAGGACAAAAGGATCTCCGTCTTCATTCGCCTACGCAAGTGGTGCGAGCTGTGCAACTGCTCCAGAAGAACAAAGAGATGACACGAGCCGACGTCATGATGCTAGCGCAAAAGCGATTGCCGATGTTATCAGAGATTCCGACTCCAGAAGCTTGGCACATTCTATCGCAATGCCCGACTCTCAGTCTTTGGGTAAAGGATATAATCTCTTGGAAGGAAGCATTTGAGTTGCAGTATGCCATGACTCTAGAGAAGTGGCTAGGACCAGAACTCCTGCAAACCATGTCATCCATGGTGTTCTGTTTCCCAGGAGTCGAACTGAAATCTGTCGCTTTGGCATTAAAACATGTGAAGTTATTGAAGGATGAAGACACTGTCGTTGAACGAATCAGAAAGAATTTGGAGACTAGGGAAGTGAATGTGGCAGTGTTCGTAATCCCCTTCTCCACATCTGAGCAATCCAAAGATTCGTGGCAAGAAGCAATTCACGCACTACCCAAAGAGATCGATATCATCGTCGTGTTTAGCCACATTAGCCAATTCGATCACGCCAAAGGAGAAATATTTACTCAGCTAGTAAAAGAACTGTACAGACTGGATGGGAAACTCACCGTGCTTGGCCCAGACTTCACAGTGAAGTTCAATTTGAATAGGACGCTGTTGAACGTATCCGACCGGTCCAACTGCTTAAAATATTGGGAGGATCTGGTGCGCATTGTGAAAGAAGAAAAGATTATCTGGCCACATCTCAAACTAGCCACTTTGGAGTCAGTGGACACAAGTCAATCTGCTGCCACTGAAGCTACAGGAGCAAGTGGATCTGGATTTGGGCCCATTCGAGCTCACAATAGTAGAGGAAGCAGATCGGGATCATGCGGATTGGGATCATATTCAAAATTCCGGCACAATCGCTGATATGGATAGTTTCCTTGATAATTATCTAAATTGTTTGTCTTTTGTTATTCACATTTATTCATTAATTACTCTCCAATCATCTCATGTTATATCTGGTTCTTGTTTTATAGTCTTAAATTCTATCCCCCCCTTCCACCGACGATTACCCCCCTGTCCTAACCTTTATCGAGAAGTCTTTAGCTTCTTCTGTTGTTTTGCTAATTAGTTATCTTGTGTTAATTTAAACCCAAAAAGCTCCATATTTTGTATCTCCTAGTATCTTCACAAATGTTCCGTGTCATTCATTAAAGCCACGGGAGAAGGGACTCGAAAGGACCCGGAGATGTCCGGTACCTACCGGTTTTTATCTCTAAAAAGTCTGTAAAGTCACTCCAAGTCTAGACTTGCCTTCATAACTCGCGGGTTCGATGCAATTGCGCTCTAGCGCATTGTATCTATTCTCCGGCGCGAACATGTCAAAGTGAAGAGGAAAAGAGATTTGTAATCATTCTTGAGCTTGGGGTCACCTAGAGTTAGGTGGTTTTTACCCGTTTCAGTCAAGTTTCGCCCGTTTATAGTTTTTGGGTGGTTTTTGTCACCTTTTTTCTATTGTTTTAATTAGCTTTTGTTTGTCTTTCTAGCTTAGGGTAGCTGTTAGACTCATTATTACTTTCTCGCTCTTTTGTAATCAATTATCGAGAATATAATCGATTGATTGTTAGAATAAATTCGTAACTATCTAGACAATTGTGTTTATTGATTTTCTCGTCTTTCCGCTTATTGTCTGTTTACCAGAAGCTAGCGCGACACCGTTGTCACGTCTAACTTTCTGACTATAGGGGGAACGTCAGCTCCTTCTTCAGCATTTTTGAGTTTCAGTTTAAAACTTATATAAGTTTTGTTGAGTTGAAAGAAGTGTGCACTATCATAAACATTGAAAACATACGGTCCTTTTGAATTTATAGCGTTTGTTGTGGTATAAGTCATCCATGTTCCTTTTGTAAATGCAACTTGGCTTGGTGGAGTGTCAAAAAGACAAATATTGGATGGGGCGCTTGGAGCACTTTTTGATTCGATTAGCTTTGCCATTTTCCAAAGATGTCGCGTTTCTGGGATGTTGATTTCGGCAAAGACCTTTTCTTCTTGGACGTCTTCCGCTTTTTATGGAACCTTTCTCAGCTTTCTTGTTTTTCTGACAGGTTTCCGCTTTGGACGAACCGTTTTCCTCCTCTTTCTTCTTCCACCAGACTGATCGAGTTTGCTGACAGCACGATTGATGAGAGAATTATAAGAATTGGTAGCGTTTTTTGACAAGGACTGCTTAAAAGAATCACCAGCCGCTACGTCGTTTGCAATACGAAGTGACGAATCCATGACTTCACGACCAACTGAAACACCCATGCGTTTTAGCAAGGGGACAGCGGAAATGAAGAGTTTTCCGAGTAATTGCGAGAAAGGGCCGTTTCCCCGTTCCCCGTTGATAGAGACTTCCGGCACGAAATCCACCAGAACCGGTCTGACTTGGGTCATTTTCGAAAAAATGGACCCAATCAATAGAAGCATCAGGATCAAAGTAAATATGCATAGTGTGAGACGCGGATTTCTTGAGTAGTTGAATACGTAATCAACCATCAAATGGATATTTGATCGGACGGAAATGAAGTACGATGACAATCTTTCCAGAGTTGAATGGAATGAAATGATCTCTATCGTTCTTAATTTGAATGCCAATCCGAGAGACTTCCTTCACTCTCAGTGGTACATATAGAGGGTTTGAGAATGTTTGTTCAACATTTCCCTCATTTCCCGTACTTATGCTGATAACCTTCAAAAGAGGTGTTTGAATATGACTAACCGTCTGGGGTTCTACCAAGCCTTCAGAGTAGATGTACATAAGATCTGCACCCGAAAACATGGTATATTGCCCTTTTGCCGGAAATTGTGTGTTTTCCTTGTTTAGACCGAGAAAATAGCTGAGACGGTCCGAAAGTTCAACACGTGTAATATTCTTCGTATGTTGAATCGTTACCCGTTTGAATAGAGGATCGTATGAAAACAGGTCAATTCCTTTTCCTGTGGCGTTTGTTGCCGTTTTCACCGTTTTCGCAAGAGTATGGTTCAAAATCTCGATTAGTTGACTTGGTGAAGAAAATGAGCAGTTTGGTACTTTACACTTGTATTCCGTTGTTCCGAAAGAAACATAAAACTCATTCTCATATTTGCCTTGTGATTCAGGGTTATGGGAAATCAAATCATGAGAAGTTGGATAAATGATGGAGGAAAGGGCTACTTCATACTCACGGCGGAATACCAAAGAAGAAGGAAGTGGAGTTTGAAAATTAGAAATTGTCGATCCGGCTTGAGCATTAGAAACAAGAGTCACATAGAAATCACTCATTTTCTCTAATTTTAGGATTCGGTAGCAAATATCCAATACACGAACCAAGAATAATAAGCCACTGTTGCTGATGCGGATGACAAGTACAAACTTATATAGTGCCACAAAACATACAACATAAATAATAAAAACTTGTGAAAGAAATACAATCAAAGCCCTAGAACAGATGGTTTGACCACAAACCCACTTTGGACTGTCCATAATAACAAATGAAACTTATTTCTCAAAAAAATAACAAATGAAAATAATTTCTCAATAAAAATAACAAATAAAACTTATTTCTCAAAATGATCTGTTTTATACAAAACCATCTCTTCTGCGTACCAAATACCATCAATCTCTTCTTCGTTCGAATCTGATAGAATATACACTGGAATGTCATAATTCAGGATTTTCGTCACTTTGAAGACTTCACTGGTCCATTTGGCTCTTGTACCCTTTGCGAAAGGAGAATTTTCAATCAAGACTCTGACCGTATCACCGACTTTGTAAACAGGGTTTTGTGCCTTCGACCCGCCATAGAGTCTCTGCCAGATTTTATGCATTATCCCAAGTGACGTTTTCAGGAGATGTTCCGATAGAGTCCATATATGTACTGTTTAGTCCTTCCAAGATTTCGGTAGTACACTGACCCAGTCATAACTTTGTGAAACGGTGAACCACTTTTCCAACTTGTTCTTGATTCTCATGATAACATTCTCGGCATAACAGGCTTTGACATTTGTGTTCTTCGGGTTATAAAACGTAATACCCATTGATCGAACAAAGTTTTGAAACTCTTTTCCCATAAATTCGGTACCTGAAAACAAAATATAAGTACAGATTTTAAAAAACTGAACCATACCTTTATCAGTATAAAGACTTGATGGAATTCTTCTTTGCGCAGACATCAAATATCTTTATAGGCCTCAGTGACGGTTTCACACTTTTTATTTTTCAATGGTCGTGCAAACGCATAGCGACTAAACACATCAACCACTACCAAAATGTAGCAGTAACCTTTGTTCTTTGATTTGAGTGTTGGGAGCATTGCAAGATCTGCCATATGATGGCTATTAGGCCCACGGGCGACCCAAGGATTATGCTTGATTGCTTTGACTTTGTGAAAATGTCGGGTGTATGCGTTGTTTGAATGAAGATAGTTGAGAACCTCTTTTTTCGAATGTGAGGATTTATTTTACGGGCTTGAGCAAGTAAAGTTGATGGACCACGCAATCCCGACTTTGGATCATGGTACAATCTTTCCAAAAGGTTTTCAGTTTCCTGGCCCTCCATTACTCCAACGTTTTACAGCAAAAGTCCGGGGCGTGAAGCGGGTTTGGTACTTTCTTTTCGGGTTAAGAATATATTCTTCAGGAAAATTGGTCTCGCTCAAGTATTGTGACATGCTCGTAACGCTACCGAAGGTTTTCTATTGGGTTTTCGTTGGAAAAATCTTTGATAATTTTCGTCACGTTGTACATGGGAATCAATCGGTTTTTCAAGTAAAATTCGCCAGTCCGTTTATCAACTAGAAATGACTTGGGTGACTGTTGAAGTGATTCCAGAGTTTGGCTTACTTTCTTTTATCTTCTCTAAAGGGGTAACTGAAGGAGGAATGACGGGTAGAGGGGTGACAGAACGACTAGAGTTTGTCCTGATTGAGTAGTCACTGGCGGCATCATCAAAATTACTGACAGCATCCATGAAAACATCGTCTTCTAGACTTTTATCAACTTGGCCTGTATTTCCGTTTCTTTCGGCTTTTCTGATTCTTTTACCGCATTTGCCTCATCATTCCGTTTTTTCACCAATGATGTTATTTGTTGTTGTAAAAGTGAGAGTTTGACATCGTTTTCCATTGGTGTTTCCAATATTTTGTTGACTGACTCATCCGCAGGGTTTCGATTTTTGACCAAATCTTCATGTTCTTCCACAGATAGTAGTATATATTTATTGTAGGACATGTTCCAGAATAGTAGAAGCAGCAGAAATCAAGACTGGCAAAAGGACGGCAATTGGGGTACCACCAGTTTGAATTAGAAACTGACGAGTTTCGTCAATATTTCGAAGTGTTGAAAGACGTCTCAAGTCGGCAGAATATCGTTGAAGACGACGGACGTTCTTTTGGGATATTTGAACATTTCCTTTCAAACGTTATAAACCAGCTCTACCAAACAAATTAGCTTTTGGTCAGGAATTGCGTTGATTAGAGCAATACGGGCATTTTTGTCAGAAGTTGCCGAAAGAGCCATAATTTCATTGAAAGTCTTCAAATCCCACTGGGATAGTTATTTCGGGACGTAGACATGAGTAATATTCCAGAAGTATATCACGATACCGAATTTTGTCAGGACAACTTTGTGAAGATCGATCAACATAAGTATAGGGTTGACTGGTCGCGTCAGAATAAATGGAGAGAAAAGTGTTACAGCCTCTGGCATAAGCTGGGAACCCAAACAACGGACACTTGATTTATCCGAGTTATTCTTGAATAGAATGATATAACTTGCTTGGAGGCGGAGATTCTTATAACTTTTGAATAGAAAATGGTGTGAAGGAGAAAATTACGGTCATTCGTAGTGATGAGCCAAACCGATACTAGTCGCTCCATTCCAGAGTTTTGGTCGATTTTCGTCATCAAGTCATCAATTACCACCATAGCCCGTTCCTTCTTATATTTCTTCAATTCTTCGAGATTTGGTAGTCCTTCGCGTAAAATGATATCTTTCCGGTTTTTCATAGAATCGGTACACTTTCGAACGTGTCATAGTACCAAAACATATCTTACTGTCCACATCAAAAATTGTATTCCTTTGATCGACTATTTTCCGTGCCAAAGTACTTTTTCCCTGGCCACTAGGACCAACAACAAGAATAGTAGACTGCCAAGCAAGCTTAACCATGATGAGAATAATTTTTTGAACATTTTTATTTCTTTTTATTCCATTCGATGCGAAAAAATTGTATTATTTTTTTGATTACTGGAGAATCTCATGAATTTTCCATTTTATCGCATAATTTCCGATATTAACACATTTCCGACAATATTTCACTAAAATATGTGATGGCCGTCCCGTAAATCGACACGGCCATCACATATTTTAGTGAAATATTGTCGGAAATGTGTTAATATCGGAAATTATGCGATAAAATGGAAAATTCATGAGATTCTCCAGTAATCAAAAAAATAATACAAATTTTTTCGCATCGAATGGAATAAAAAAGAAATAAAAATGTTCAAAAATTATTCATTCATCATGGTTAAGCTTGCTTGGCAGTCTACTATTCTTGTTGTTGGTCCTAGTGGCCAGGGAAAAAGTACTTTGGCACGGAAAATAGTCGATCAAAGGAATACAATTTTTGATGTGGACAGTAAGATATGTTTTTGGTACTATGACACGTTCGAAAGTGTACCCGATTCTATGAAAAACCGGAAAGATATCATTTTACGCGAAGGACTACCAAATCTCGAAGAATTGAAGAAATATAAGAAGGAACGGGCTATGGTGGTAATTGATGACTTGATGACGAAAATCGACCAAAACTCTGGAATGGAGCGAGTATCGGTTTTGGCTCATCACTACGATATGACCGTAATGTTTCTCCTTCACACCATTTTCTATTCAAAAGTTATAAGAAATCTCCGCCTCCAAGCAAGTTATATCATTCTATTCAAATAACTCGGATAATCAAGTGTCCGTTGTTTGGGTTCCCAGCTTATGCCAGGAGGCTGTAACACTTTTCTCTCCATTTATTCTGACGCGACCAGTCAACCCTATACTTACTTGTTGATCGATCTTCACAAAGTTGTCCTGACAAAATTCGTATCGTGATAATATACTTCCTGGAATATTACTCATGTCTACGTCCCGAAATAACTATCCCCAGTGGGATTTGAAGACTTTCAATGAAATTATGGCTCTTTCGGCAACTTCTGACAAAAATGCCCGTATTGCTCTAATCAACGCAATTCCTGACCAAACTAATTTGTTTGGTAGAGCTGGTTTATAACGTTTTGAAAGGAAATGTTCAAATATCCCAAAAGAACGTCCGTCGTCTTCAACGATATTCTGCCGACTTGAGACGTCTTTCACACTTCGAAATATTGACGAAACTCGTCAGTTTCTAATTCAAACTGGTGGTACCCCAATTGCCGTCCTTTTGCCAGTCTTGATTTCTGCTGCTTCTACTATTCTGGAACTGTCCTACAATAAATATATACTACTATCTGTGGAAGAACATGAAGATTTGGTCAAAAATCGAAACCCTGCGGATGAGTCAGTCAACAAAATATTGGAAACACCAATGGAAAACGATGTCAAACTCTCACTTTTACAACAACAAATAACATCATTGGTGAAAAAACGGAATGATGAGGCAAATGCGGTAAAAATCAGAAAGCCGAAAGACGGAAATACAGGCCAAAGTTGATAAAAGTCTAGAAGACGATGTTTTCATGGATGCTGTCAGTAATTTTGATGATGCCGCCAGTGACTACTCAATCAGGACAAACTCTAGTCGTTCTGTCACCCCTCTACCCGTCATTCCTCCTTCAGTTACCCCTTTAGAGAAGATAAAAGAAAGTAAAGCCAAACTCTGGAATCACTTCAACAGTCACCCAAGTCATTTTCTAGTTGATAAACGGACTGGCGAATTTACTTGAAAAACCGATTGATTCCCATGTACAACGTGACGAAATTATCAAAGATTTTTCCAACGAAAACCCAATTAGAAAACCTTCGGTAGCGTTACGAGCATTGTCACAATACTTGAGCGAGACCAATTTTCCTGAAGAATATATTCTTAACCCGAAAGAAAGTACCAAACCCGCTTCACGCCCCGGACTT
The DNA here is from genome assembly GCF_010183535.1 of Caenorhabditis remanei. Taxonomy (NCBI): domain Eukaryota; kingdom Metazoa; phylum Nematoda; class Chromadorea; order Rhabditida; family Rhabditidae; genus Caenorhabditis; species Caenorhabditis remanei. Next base: position 17,689 of record NW_026526078.1, read on the forward strand.
TTGCTGTAAACGTTGGAGTAATGGAGGGCCAGGAAACTGAAAACCTTTTGGAAAGATTGTACCATGATCCAAAGTCGGGATTGCGTGGTCCATCAACTTACTTGCTCAAGCCCGTAAAATAAATCCTCACATTCGAAGAAAGAGAGTTCTCAACTATCTTCATTCAAACAACGCATACACCCGACTTTTCACAAGTCAAAGCATCCAAGCATAATCCTGGTCGCCGTGGGCCTAATAGCCATCATATGGCAGATCTTGCAATGCTCCCCACACTCAATCAAAGAACAAAGTTACTGCTACATTTTGGTAGTGGTGATGTGTTTAGTCGCTATGCGTTTGCACGACATTGAAAAATAAAAAGTGTGAAACCGTCACTGAGGCCTATAAAGATATTTTGATGTCTGCGCAAAGAAGAATTCCCATCAAGTCTTTATACTGATCAAGGTATGGTTCAGTTTTTTAAATCTGTACTTATATTTTGTTTTCAGGTACCGATTTTATGGGAAAAGAGTTTCAAAACTTTGTTCGATCAATGGGTATTACGTTTTATAACCCGAAGAACACAAATGTCAAAGCCTGTTATGCCGAGAATGTTATCATGAGAATCAAGAACAAGTTGGAAAGTGGTTCACCGTTCACAAAGTTATGACTGGGTCAGTGTACTACCGAAAATCTTGGAGGACTAAACAGTACATATATGGACTCTATCGGAACATCTCCTGAAACGTCACTTGGGATAATGCATATAAATCTGGCAGAGACTCTAGGCGGGTCGAAGGCACAAACCCTGTTTACAAAGTCGGTGATACGGTCAGAGTCTTGATTGAAAATTCTCCTTTCGCAAAGGTACAAGAGCCAAATGGACCATGAAGTCTTCAAAGTGACGAAAATCCTGAATTATGACCTTCCAGTGTATATTCTATCAGATTCGAACGAAGAAGAGATTGATGGTATTTGGTACGCAGAAGAGATGGTTTTGTATAAAACAGATCATTTGAGAAATAGTTTTATTTGTTATTTTTATTGAGAAATTATTTTCATTTGTTATTTTTGAGAAATAGTTTCATTTGTTATTATGGACAGTCCAAAGTGGGTTTGTGGTCAACCATCTGTTCTAGGGCTTTGATTGTATTTCTTCACAAGTTTTTATTATTTATGTTGTATGTTTTGTGGCACTATATAAAGTTTGTACTCTTGATCATCCGCATCAGCAACAGTGGCTTATTATTCTTGGTTCGTGTATTGGATATTTGCTACCGAATCCTAAAATTAGAGAAAATGAGTGATTTCTATGTGACTCTTGTTTCTAATGCTCAAGCCGGATCGACAATTTCTAATTTTCAAACTCCACTTCCTTCTTCTTTGGTATTCCGCCGTGAGTATGAAGTAGCCCTTTCCTCCATCATTTATCCAACTTCTCATGATTTGATTTCCCATAACCCTGAATCACAAGGCAAATATGAGAATGAGTTTTATGTTTCTTTCGGAACAACGGAATACAAGTGTAAAGTACCAAACTGCTCATTTTCTTCACCAAGTCAACTAATCGAGATTTTGAACCATACTCTTGCGAAAACGGTGAAAACGGCAACAAACGCCACAGGAAAAGGAATTGACCTGTTTTCATACGATCCTCTATTCAAACGGGTAACGATTCAACATACGAAGAATATTACACGTGTTGAACTTTCGGACCGTCTCAGCTATTTTCTCGGTCTAAACAAGGAAAACACACAATTTCCGGCAAAAGGGCAATATACTTTAATAAGGTTGACGTCCATGGTGTGAACTTTGACCTTATCCTTCCACTTACTTAAATCCAACACTTACGAACACGGTCTCGATTACATAAATATTTATTAGAGGAGACTAAAGAATAAGAAAGATAAAGTTAACTTAAAGAGGGAGACTAATACTAAAGGGGCTTAATGAGAATAAACATATAAAACTATAAAAGAGATAATTAAAGATTAAATAATAGACCGCAAGACGGTTGGTCTGTCTTGGGACCTAGCACTCCGCTACTACTGACCCTCGGTGTCGACAACCCCGCGCGGGAGAAAGGGAGAGAGACACAGAGTAAAGGGAACGCCCCTCAAAATGAGAGAACGTTCAAAGTACCATGTGACATCCCCCCTCCTTCCGGAAGAGCATCGACGTCCTCGGAGACTTATACATAATATTGGGGAACCTACAGTTAAACTGATATTTACAGGTAAATTCCTAAATGACTAAGGGATGAAATAATGGGAAATATTATAAAATATAATACAATTCAAATAAAAATTACAATAATAA
>NW_026526079.1:0-15190 GCF_010183535.1 Caenorhabditis remanei
TTCGGCTCCCGATCGAATGATTCTTTTTTTTCTTCCTTTCTTTTTTGTGAAAATCTTGTTGCTACGTTTCTAACCAATCCGACAATTAATTTACGCATCCATTTCACCTGAAAATGTGAATTTACTTCAATTTTTAATCCTTTTGTTCTATTTTCGAATCACATACCGAAAATCTCTAGTAGTTAATGTTTACCTGATTTTTTGCTTGTTTCGAGACATTTTTATCGAAAATCACATTTGCCGATGGATCAATTATTAGAGCAATACTCCATACTGATGCTTCAATCATAGCAAATGATACTTGTTCAACTATAATATTTTCATGATAAAACCAGTAGCATCCTGGTTTTGGGCCCCCTGAAAATCTGAACTTTCGGTTTTGTAACATGAATTTTTCTTACTATGTTTCTTGATTTCCATAAACACGAATGGAATGATTTCAGCAATTAAAACAAACAAAACAGTTATAAGAGTCCAAGTGAGTAAACGAATAGCAGAATTTAGATTATTATTCGATACAGTATCCTGCTTTTTAAAATCTTTTCGATGACATAAGAGTAAGATCAGAACAAATAAGAGAATCACTATTGTTATAATGAGGGATCCAAAAACAAGAACAACTGAAAATGATCACGTAGAGTAGAATTTTCAGAATGTTCCCACTTACAGTTCATTGTTGCAATTAGTGGAGCACATTTCTCTGGAGTGCATTTTACGCTTACTGGGATGGCTATCGCAGCTTGCAGGATAGCGAATGGAATCTTAAATTGAACATTGATATATTGATCTCAATGTTTTCACTCACCGCCAGTACAATCGACATTAAGAATATTATTGAAACTGCTACATAGACAGAGACTTGTGGGGGACCTATAAGAATCGATAATAACCGTGACGGTTTGAGCAAACAGTGGGACGACCACTGGAATGTACTCTGCGTCTCTCGGACCTGTACACTCTTTCATTTCTCTGCGTCAATCCCGCACAATGATGTCTCGTCATCTCTGCGCGCACTCTTACTTTTGCATTGTCTCTCATTTTCGTCGTGTGCTGTCACGCATATTAATTCAATTTTGTTTTTGTTTTATCCATATCATTTTTTGCGCATCTTTAGCGCATCTTTACCGTATCCATATATTTTTACCGAACCCCCATGATTATACTTTTTGAAATCGGGAAGATCTGGAGATTACGAATATGCTAATTTCATACCATGAATATTCCAAATGTTAAATGTGTGTTTCATAAAAAGGACAAATTCAAAGTATTTTCAAATGACTTTTTTCCGAGACAAAGAAACTATTTTTGAAACATTCTTCTCTGTTAAGCCATGTGTCGGCTAGATGAAAGGGTAACCTTGGTTGCCGAAATTTCTCCTTCACAGCGCGACTTCCCTCTCGAGAATTTTCGCGTCATTTTTGCTTCTTTCAAATGTGAAGCCTTTTTCGTGAAATTATTTCTCCTTTTTCAACACTTTTCATGTTTTTATTTTATATTTTTCCAAAACTGACTTTTACAGGATGACAGTGTTCAAAAAGCTCGGAGAAAAGGTCAAGTCCTTGTCATTGGTGGAATCAGAAGCCGTGAAACCGGTGGATAACATGGTTGGAATCGAGTCGTGAAGGTAAAATTTTGATTTATTCATCTACTTTTTAAGAATTACGTATAAAAGTCAATAAAAATAATGATAGAGAAAAACAATTAAGAAAATTTGAAAGGAATACAGAAAAATAAATTAGGATAACTAAGCTAAAGTTGAACAAATGCTGGTGGCCGTGGCAAAAGACGGGGAAGTACAATAAAGGCTGTGGCGAAATCACGGTCCTGAGGCTTTTTGTATACCGTCGGCATATCCAACACCTGGCCACCACCACCCCATTGATTTCCTCAGTCACCTGAGCCAAGCAGTTGTGACAGCAGATGTGGCCGCAGGCTGAAATTTGTTTTTAGATCCAATTGTTGAAATTTATCGTTACCTATGACTTTTGGAATATTGGCTTCATGGCTATATTCCTGGAGGCAGAGTTGGCAAATACGGCTCTCCTCCCGAACCTCTTCATTCCAATTAAACCATGCTAGTTCCGCATCTCGCCTGGCGATCTCCAGATCTTTTCGGGCTACTTCGGCCTGGAGGGCATCTATTCCTCCTTCTAATGTCATTATCCTGGGCTAATGTGTCATTATCCTGGGCTAATGTGTCATTATCCTGGGCTAATATGTCATTATCCTGGGAGATCAAGTTAAGCCTTCTTTCCAAAGCATTTCCCCGGCTTTTAGCGATCTGAAAAGTGAAACTATAATTTATATTTACTAAGTTCATTGAAATTACATAAAATAGTTTTTTTTTTTTTTCATTCTACGAAATTCGTCATCAAAATAACATTAAATAGAATTTTCCCATTCTACAAATACTATTACCTTCAGTTTGATCCGTAGATTCTTAAGCTCGGTGCTCTCCTTTTCGAGAAATGACACTCTCTTCTCCAAGGCCTTCATCCGATTTTTAGCAATCTGAAAATGTGAAAAATATTCTTTAAACTTTTCTTTTAGGTGAAGAAATAAAAATGTAAATGCAAATTTTACCTTGGCTTGGACTTCTGCGGAACGACCTGAGGACAAGGAAACAGTTGGTTTGCTAAGCGACATGGCTGAAATTGAAAAGTGAATAAAAGGGTGAGTATTTTAAAATCTAAATTTCTAGTAGATGGCTCCTCAGCAAAATTCCAGAAAAGTACGATTAAAAATAAATAAAAATTTAAACGACTCGTTCGTAAATAAATTTCAAACATCCAAAATTGGAAACCTTAAAGCTAAAATAATCAAATTTTGATACATCTAACAATACTTTTGAAAACCCTAAACCATAACGTAATCAGGAAAACAAATGTTTCCAGTACTTTCACGAAGATGACAGAGCTACTATTTCTGGTTAATAGCTGAATAACATTCTACTAGAAATTTAACGAAAAATTATATGAAAATTGAAATAAAGAATTGAAATAAAAATGAAAAATTTTGGAGCAAATGAATAAAGTTTAACAATTCCGAAGGCGGAGTCTCGCGAAAAATAGTGTAATAGTGGTCCATTTTTGACTCGATAGTGATGAGTTATCACTGTATTCTAGAGCCCATATACGTATTTTTGTTTGCTTACCGGTGAGTAGAGTTCTGAATACTCATCATACTCTCCCGAACATAGAAACAACTTCTGGGTTACTGTAGTTTATTGAAAGAATTCTGTCAAGTAATAATAAAAAATGGAAAATATTTAGAGATTATAATTTTTCTTGACTGATGGGAGGTCGAAATGGAAGAACTTTGTAGCACGTTGATGATTGAAGTGAGCACGGCATACAGTACAGAGAGCCATTGCTGAAAATAATTGAATAAGAATATGATATTTAACGGAAAAATATAAAAAACTTACGCATTTGAACCATTCCATCAGCAACTGTTTTTGGTTCTTGAGTCGAGTTGAAAATTCTACAATTGAGGCACATGTTGACAATGAATGGCCCAATGTCCTTGAAAATGAAAGATGGCTTCAGAACGGCCCCCTCTTCGGTTGGAATAGCACTCTCCTTGGCACGCTTGTGGAGCCACTCCTAAAAATAACAAATTTTCTATTTAAATACTGAAAAGTGTTGAAACCGACCACTCTTCTTTTATGGGCGTCCTCTGGTGATTCGACCTTCTTTTCCTCGCGCTTTCGTTTGTACGCGGATTTTTGAGGGAAACTTGGCTTCTCAATCGGTTCCATAGCAGCTTCCTTGACAAAATCATCAATGGTTTTTTCGGTGGTTGGAGACCAATTCTTGATTGCGTCTTGCTCTGGAGCTTTAGCTTTTGGATTATCCCAACGAGTAATAGGCATTTCTAGAATAGTAAGAAATTTATTGAAGAGCGATAAAAAGTGAATGAAATGAAATGAAAGTGACAAGCATATCAAAAAGGGGCGGAGTCAAGCAAAAATTTTTTGAGCAAAAATAATTGAAAAAGTATGATATTTCAGGAAAAACGAGGAAAATTGTCAAATTGAGCCATGACTCAATCATTGGAATTGGATGATAGGTGTGGAAAAACATCAAAAAGGACGAAAACACGGTGGAAAGCAATATTGCGGGTAGGTGTATTGGAGGGCACTTTTCACAAAATCGAAGATGACTCATCGAAAACGTAATTGAATTCAGCAAAGTGTAGGGGGAATCGGTAGCACTTTTTTTTTCAATTTCGTCACTTTTCCTTCATAATGTTGAAAACTGGAGCAGAACCCTTGTTGAAGTTGAAACGAATGTTTCCGGTTTCTTCACGGTTTTTGGCACAATTTCGTTTGAAAAGTAGATTGGTTCTATTCCACCCGTATTCATCTGAAATTTTTATTATTTTTGACACATTTTTGACTATAAAACTCACCATTCCTCCTTGATCGTAATATGGTTGCTGTGTGCTCGTGACATATCCGGTGCCAGTCTCATTTATATTCTTTTGTGGAGCTGTTGTTGCCAATTGTGACATTTTTCAGGATCTCTGGAAGAAAATGGCTCAAGTCGAGTTGGAAATCAAAGAGTTGGTGAACGAGTTGGTGGGAAAAGTGGAAGAAATGGATCGAGAACGTATCGAGTCGGAAATCAAAGAGGTGGTGAACGAGTTGGTGGGAAAAGTGGAAGAAATGGAGAACAATGAGGCCGAAAACGAGGTGAGTCACATTTTGAAGACATATTTATAATGGTTTTTCTCTTAGATGCAAGTAGGCGGTTCCTCGTTGAAAGTTTTGAGTAGGGCCGTGACGGAGGGGAAGAGGCGTTTTAAAGGTGCCGTGACACGTGTCAAATTAGATATAGAAATCCCCAGACTTTATACTGTGGACCCTAACGGTCCACAACTTTTTGGAGAGGACTATAAAAATAATTAAAAATAATGTACCATCTGGGATTTCTCATTCTAATTGCCGAGTGGGAATCATGCTCGAGTCGGATGAAATTTCCGAAGTGATTGGGCTTTCTTTTAAACCTTTGAACAAGCTGTCCTCAGAAGACCTTGTTCAAAGTATGGAGGAAATGTCCCAGTCCAATAAATCTGTACTCGAGCTTGATACCCCGAAGCTGGCACTTCGCATCACCTACCTAAACCCTCCGTCTGGCAGCGGAGGAAAGAGGAAATTCGATATAGCCAGCCTACTCGATCTGACGGCATTTGGGAAACGATCGAAAAGAGCCAAGGAGAGGAGAGGAACAGGTCGCGAGCGATCTTTTTGATGCTGCCGCCAAGGATACCGACGGATCCGAGGAGGATGAGGAGACGGAGGCTGAAGAGCTTGAGGATGAAGTCATCAGACCACAACGGAGCAACATTATGAAAAATGATGGTAATTTTTAAATAAATTGTTTCTTAAGTAAAATACCTTTTCAGTCGTGGAAGACTGCCTGGTACACGCGCTATACCAGGCTGAAATGCACTTTGAATGGCAGAAGCTTGATAGATGCAGAAACAAATACCTCACTCCACCGCAAATCCCCACGGCCAAACAAGTTCCCAGAAGTATACAAGGCTGTACGGAAATGAAAAAGGAATCCCATAGATTCATTACAAACTTTTAGATTTTTATAGGAGGCCAAGGTCAAAATCAACGGATTGACATGTTGGATGTGAAGCAATCCAGGAGACAAGATGCGGGCAAAGATCAATAATGTCTTCACACAAAACACGCCGCTCCTTTCTACGGTACTATGCTGGTCCATATGTTGGAAAGGACAAACAATTGGTACTCTATCTGGCGGACGGTCACTACTCGGGTGTGCGGAGTCTGTGTGCCCTCCTCAAGACGAAATATTATTGTGGACTATGCCAGACGAGATACCGAGATGCGGCCTCCCATTATAAATGTCGTCTTCGTCATCGATTGTGTGGAGCGAATGACTGCCACAGCTCGAAGGACGATGTCGAAACAACATGCACAAAATGTAGAGTGGTTTTTCCCTCGGAAAATTGTTACCAAATCATCTTCGTCGTGGTGAGTTGTTTACTTTTGAAAAAATGTATTAATTTTTCTTGTTTAGGTCCGAGAAATGGTAAAAGTAGATGTGACTTTACCAAATTTTGTGGGAAATGTGAGACAGCATATTACTACAATAAAAACAATCGAGGCCATGTGTGTGGTGAAAAATACTGTCACCGTTGTCAAATCCCGAAGGATCAAGATCATAAATGCACAATGACACCATGTGGAAAAAATGAAAAGAAGTTGACAAGGAAAAGAGTGTATTTCGACATCGAGGTGAGTATTTTGTGAAATTTTCCCAAAACATTTTTATATTTTAGTGTCGTGCAAATCCCGATAATGGCGAGCAGCACCCCGTCTTGTTTGTGGCTCTTCGTTGCTGCCCAAAGTGTTCCCACAACATTCCAAAAAATCTCCAAGATGCGCGCAACGCGGTTTGCAAAAAGTGTGCACCAAATGGAAGGGTCAAGGTCATTGAGTGTGTGACGCCCGACAATAGGAACGTCAATGTTGGTGCAAGTCTCACAAAGTGGCTGTTTGGCAATCATCACCGAGGATATGTTGCCGTCGCACACAATTCATCCGGGTAAGAAACATTTTCTTTTCAGTTAAACATAAAATATTTTTAGTTACGATGGTCAATTCATCTTGGAAAACATGATCTCCAGCAACAAGGCTGCACCCGAAGTATGTCTTGATGGGACCAAAATTATCTACATGAAATACAATAATGTCCGTCTCATCGACTCCCTCAAATACCTGACAATGAGCCTCGCCAACGTCGCCAAGACATTCCAAATCAAGTCGGAAAAAGGGTATGTTATCAATTACTCGTTGTGAAAATAATTTTCAATTTACAGAGATTTTCCGGTCAAGTTTATAAAACCTGAAAATTACGACTACTCTGGCGCCATCCCCGACAATGACTACTACGCCATCGAAAACAAACCAGCACCTGTCAGAGAGAAATTGGTCGAATTTTTGGATGCTGAACGAAATGCTGGAAAACAATTCAACTTCATTGACGAAATCCACAAGTATTGTTATAATGATGTCTTCATCCTCTCTTCAGCAATGACGGAATTCGAAAAAGAATTTGAAGCGATGACAAACGTTTGCCTCTTGGAAGTAAGTTTTTTATTTGGTTACCTTTAAAAATAATAAATTTTTTAGGAATCTACGACAGCTGCTTCAGCTGCAGCAAAAGTTTTCCGTCGTAATCATTTGCACAAGGATCGTGAAATTGTCTTGGACGCTAAACCTTCCGTATCAGTCAGCAACTCTGTATTGAGTCAAAAATACTTGGCTTGGATTGGAGAAAGTGAAGGAGTCCAAATGAACATGTCGACCACGTACGGTGAAGAAAAAATTGATGGCTATCGAGTCGATGGTTACATTCCGAAATGCGAAAAATACCCTGACGGTCAGGTTATTGAATTTTTTGTAAGTTTTTGAAAAATATCAAAATATAGAAAGATTTTTCAGGGATGTTATTGGCATGGACACACATGTACCTACTCGGAAGAATCAATTATTGGAGAAAGGAGTGCTCGTGAAATTTGGAAGGAAGACCGGAAACGCCTTCGAACATTGCGAAATACCGTCCCAGTCAAAGTTGTTTACGAGTGTGAAGTCAAGAAAGAGCTCCGAAACAATAAGGACATGGCTGAATTTTTCGAAAACTATGAAGCAGTGGTAAGCATTTTTGAAATTTTTCTAAAATTAGTTGAATCCTTTCAGGACTTGCTTGAATGTGAAAAAGCTTTGGTCGGAGGACGTACCGAGGTATTCAAACTTCATTTGCGCTGTGAAGGAAAGAAAGGATACTACCTCGATGTAGTTAGGTGAGTATTTTTTCCAAAATTTGGTCGTAAACTTATTTTCAGCTTATACCCGACCGTCATGAAACACGAGTCTTATCCTATCGGAGAGCCAGTCAATGTTCCAAGAAGCAGCATGAAGGTGCCAATGACCACTCCTGAAGATTTGCAGTTCAAAGGATTCCTCAGTTGTAAAATTGTTGCTCCAAATGACTTGAAGACACCATTGATTCCCGGAAAAGCATCTGGCCGGTTGATGTTCTTTTTGTGCAAAAGTGAGTTTTAGACTATTTTCAATCATTTAAAATACTTTTTCAGAATGTGCAAAAGCTGGTGCCAGTCAAAGTGTGAGCACACTGAATCGGAGCGAGCTTTCTCTGGAACTTATACAACTGTGGAACTCAAAAAAGCCCTTGAACTCGGCTACAAAATTGTTCAAGTTTATCATGGAGTAGAGTACAAGAATTGGGTGGAAAACAATGCTGATGGAGAAGGAGGCCTATTCACATCATACATCAACTCAATGATGGCAGAGAAGATTGTAAGTTGTATTCAAACTTTTAAAAATCCTTTTCTTTTCAATTTTCAGTATAGCTCTGGCTGGCCGTCAAATGTCAACACGGATGAAGAGAAGGCTGAATACTGCCAGGGATACTGGGAGAAGGAACATATCCGCCTCGATGACTGGACTCGTTTCGTGAAGAATGCCGGAAAACGAGCCGTTGCCAAACTCTTGCTGAATTCACTCGTAAGTCTTTTGTCTAAAAATTTTAAAAATAATATTTTCAGTGGGGGAAGTTTGCTCAGCGAGTCGATCGTGAGCACACTGAAATAGTTATCGATCCATCAAAGTTTTGGAAATTGGTTAATGACACCTCCATTGCCCTCCTCGATGTCCGTCCTGTGAATGATGTGGTCGTCATCAAGTATCGAAAGAAGGCGGAAACTCTTTCAAGTTTGAAGACAAGCGCCGTACATCTAGCCGCATTGACACATCTTATGCTCGCCTCCGCTTGTATCGGCTCATGGAGATGGCTGGTCCAGACAATCTAGTGTATTCCGGTATGGTTTTTATATAATTTTCTTAAAATTTTCAAACTTTTTTCAGATACCGATTCATTGATTTATACGGTCCCAGACGGTTGCGACGATCCACTGGCATCGGAGATCGGACCCTACCTAGGACAACTCACAAATGAATTGGATGGTGAATTGGAAGAGTTTGTTAGCCTTGGACCCAAAACTTATTGTTATAAGGATCGTCTTTCCAGTGGAGAAGTCAAGGTACTATTCATTTTTCAAAAACTTTAATACTTATAAAATTTCAGGTTGTGAGAAAGATGAAGGGCGTCACAATCAATTCCGAAGTCGACAAGCGAGTTACTTTTGGCAAAATGAAGAATATGATCACCGAGGTTTTGGAGGATGTTGCTGACAGGACCACGATGAACTTGCCGCAATTTGTCATCAATCGAGACAGGGACCATCATGTGTTCAGCCGCACCATCAATAAGAGATTCCGCTTCACATTTAATAAGAGAAGAATACTGATGGATGGATCAACCTTACCTTTTGGGTTTCGAATAAAATATCATGTTTTTACTTTACTTTTCGGTATTTTGAATAAAGTCTCTCTTTTTACGCAATTCCACGAATAAATGTACATTTAACAAGGAAGTGAAGGCGAATTTGCATTGGATAGGGAGAAACAGAAGGTACTTTCTGCACTAAGATTTTGGATTATGCTATGGGACACGGTTTTGGAGTTTTTGCACTAAGTGTCTGAATTTCAACATGCTATGGGACACGGTTTTCGAGTTTTTGCACTAAGTGTCTGAATTTCAACATGCTATGGGACACGGTTTTGGAATGGAATCTCTCACAACACAAACTCCTTCTCAGAACCTGACCAATGAGCCGCTCCGGTGAGGAGTGGCGAAGGGAAGGTTTAGCCTTTGGCTTTCGCTTCATCTCCAGGTCACTTGTTGTGACCCTCCGACTTGCTTTTCTTGGTGGTTATGTTGTTATTGGGAAAGAGGGATTTTTTCTTAATAAATTTATTTTTACAAGTCCGCGTCAAAGTAGTGAAGGAAGCAAACAGACACACAGAGAGAAGGGAGATGATGAAATAGTTGAGAGATGGGAAAAGTGTGCAATGCCCGTGGTGTACTTACGTACTTGCGGGGCCGGGGACTGGGAGCCAGAAAAGATAGGCCGTGTCGATTTACGGGACGGCCATCACATATTTTAGTGAAATATTGTCGGAAATGTGTTAATATCGGAAATTATGCGATAAAATGGAAAATTCATGAGATTCTCCAGTACGAAAAATTAATAGAAATTTTTTCGCATCGAATGGAATGAAAATGAAACAAAAATATTCAAAAAAAAAATATTCATTCATCATGGTTAAGCTAGCTTGGCAGTCTACTATTCTTATTGTCGGACCAAGCGGTCAAGGAAAGAGCACTTTGGCTCGACAAATTGTGGACCAACGAAATGTTATTTTTGATGCAAATAGCAAAGTCTGTTTTTGGTATTACGATACCTTTGAAAGCGTACCCGACTCGATGAAGAATAGGCCTGATATTTTGCTTCGTGAGGGACTTCCAAACTTGGAAGAATTGAAGAAATATAAGAAGGAACAGGCTATGGTGGTTATAGACGATTTAATGACAAAAATCGACCAAAACTCTGGAATGGAGCGTTTAGTCTCTGTTTTGGCCCACCACTACGATATGACCATCATGTTTCTACTTCACACTATTTTCTACTCAAAAGTGATTAGAAACTTGCGTTTGCAGGCAAGTTATATAATTTTGTTCAAAAACAATGCAGACAAGTCAAGTGTACGGTGTTTGGGTTCACAACTTATGCCTGGCTCATGCAATACGTTTCTGTCCATTTATACAGACGCTACTAATCAGCCTTATACGTATTTGCTTATTGATCTACATAAAAACTGCCCTGACGAAATTCGTTATCGCGATAATATCCTCCCTGGCAAAACCACTCATGTCTATGTACCAAAATAATTGTTGGGATTTGGAGGCTTTTCACAAGATTCTGGCCCTTTCTTCAACTACGGATGAAAATGAAAGAATCTCCGAAATCAATTCGATTCCCGACAAAGTCCTCATATGTCTAGTTGAACTGGTTTTTAACATTATCAACGGTTCAATCAAGGTTCCACCGAAAATTGTTGCAAAACTAAGTCCTCAAGCTCAAAACTTGAGAATGTTGGCAAATTTCCGTAATCTCGATGATACCCGAGAGTTTTTGATTCAAACTGGTGGATCCCCAGTCACTATACTTTTGCCCGTTTTGATAGCAGCCGCTACTACTATTCTTGAAAATGTCCTACGGTAAATATGTTTTATTGTCGGTTGAAGAACATGAAGATTTAATTTCGAAAAGGAAAGACCCTATTGATAATATTCTTGATGCTCCCATGGAAAATGATGTCAAACTTGCTCATTTGCGAAGTGAAATATCAAATTTGGTGAGAGAACGGGTAAATGCCACAAAACCAGAAGAACCCGTTAAAGTTGAAAAACCCGTCGATTTGCCACCTATGGAAGAACCAGCTGATGATGTGTTTTATGGAGGAAATGACACGATACTAACACCACCACCACCGCCGGCAGCGTCACTTACTGCAACTTCTAATGAAATTGATATAGAAACGGCAAAAAAGAAGCTTTTGGTACATTTCAAGAAAAACCCTGAAGTTTTTAAAATCGACAAGACTTCTGGTAATTTCTACTTGAGGGATATTATAATACCCAATGTCACCATTAAAAGGATTCTCGAAGACTTTAGCAACGAAAATCCGATTACTAAACCAACCCCAGGACTTTTTGCCATTTCACAATACTTGAACGAAACCAATTTTCCGGAAAAGTACATTTTGAATCCAAAGCGAAAATACCCACAAAGGTCCAGTAGCAGAAACTTCAAAGTTAGACGTTGGAGCAGTGGTGGTCTAAATGTCAGAAAAAGGAAAATTACTTGAAAAATTGTATCATAATCCCAAGTCTGGTTTCCGTGGTGTCTCACAATTACTCGCTGATGCCCGGGAAATTGATCCAACTATCACACGAAGAGATGTAGTATCCTATCTTCATTCCAATAATGCATACACTCGACACTTTCATAATATCAAAAAGATTAAGCATAACCCATGGGTTGCTTCCGGTCCCGATAGTCATCACATGGCCGATCTCGCAATGTTACCTACTCTAAAGAAGAAAAATAAAGGATTCTGTTACATTTTGGTGGTCGTCGATGTCTTTAGCCGCTTTCTTTTCACCCGACCCTTGAAAAATAAAGAGTGTGGCACAGTTTCCGATGCGTATGAAGATATTTTGCTGACAACTTGGAGGATTCCAGCTCGTTTGTATACTGATAAAGGTAAAATACTAATTTTTGCAAAAACTAATTTTTACTTTTCAGGTACCGAGTTCATGGGACGCACTTTTCGAGAACTTGTAGGCTCACTGGGGATTTCTCATATGAATCCAAAAAACACCAACGTGAAGGCCTGTTATGCTGAAAATGCAATCATGAGAATTAAAAACAAGTTGGAAAAATGGTTCACAGCAACAGGTAGTTATGAGTGGACATTGGTTTTGGATGATATCGTCCAGGGTTTGAATGCCACCTATATGGATTCAATTGGAATGTCTCCCGAGCAAGTTTCCTGGAACAATGCCCAAAAAGTTTGGAATCGACTTTATGGATCTGCAAAATCAAGTAAACCTTGCTTCAAAGTAGGTGATACTGTCAGGATTCTTATGGAAAATTCGCCTTTTGCTAAAGGGACACGTGCCAAGTGGTCCGAAGAAGTATTCAAAGTGATCAAAATTGTGGAATATGATATTCCAGTCTACATTCTCGCAGATGACATGGAAAATGAGCTCGACGGTATCTGGTATCAAGAAGAGATGATATTGTATCAGAAACCTGATAATTTGAAGAAAATTGATAAAATAGTTAAAAAACGTAGTAGAAAATCGTGAGTGTTTATCATTCGTTATATTCCTGAATTTGATTCAGTTTAATGGAAAGCCCTACGTGGTCTTGTGGCAACATTCATTGTTCCAAAGCTTTGATTGTATTCATTTCCCAAGTTTTGATAATTTATATTGTCACATTTGTTGCTCTATATAAAATTTGTACCCTTGACTACCCTCAACATCAGCATTGGCTAGTTGTTCTTGGTTCGTGTATTGGATACCTTCTTCCAAACCCAAAAATTAAAGAATGACGGATTTTTACATCACTCTTGTTTCAAACGCCCAAACGGATTCTACAATTTCAAACTTTAAGACGCATCTACCATCTACACTAAATTTCAATAGACCATACGAAGTCGCCCTGAGTTCAATAATTTACCCATCATCCCACGATTTGTTGACAAAAAGCTTGGAAACTGATGGTTCTTTTGAAAACGAGTTTGTAGTTTGGTTTGACAAGCAAAGTATGCGATGCTCAATTCCCAATTGCTCATTTTCTTCACCTGTCGAGTTGGTTGGTATTTTGAATTATACCCTGTACAACACTATGATTCGTGTCACAAACGACACAAAAACCAAGATTGAACTATTTTCTTATGAACCGTTGTTCAAGAGGGTAACTATTCAGAAAAGTGCAAAAGTGACCAAAGTTGAACTTTCTGACAGATTGAGCTATTTTCTTGGCCTCAACAAGGTTTCAACAGCTTTTCCAGTCGTTGGACAATATTCTGCATTTTCTGGATCCGATCTAATGTACATCTATTCTGAAGGATTGGTGGAGCCACAAACGATTAGTCATATGAAAGTGCCACTTTTGAAAGTTATCACCCTATCTACGACAAACACTGGAAATATTGATCAAACCTTCACAAACCCTCTATATGTACCAGTTCGATCGAGACAAGTTGATCGTATTGGCATACAAATAAAGAACGATCGTGATCATTTCATTCCTTTCAACTCTGGAAAGATTGTGATTGTACTTCACTTCCGTCCAATTTCATTTTCAATCGATGGTTAAGTCATGCCTCGTGATATGTATATCTATTTTGATCCTGACAATTCTGTTGATTGGGTCCATTTTTTCGAAAATGAACCAAATCAAGCAGGTTCTGGTGGATTTCGTGCCGGAAGTCTCTATCAACGGGGAAACGGTCCTTTCTCGCAACTTCTCGGAAAACTCTTCATTTCCGCTGTCCCCCTGCTAAAACGAATGGGTGTTTCAATAGGCCGTGAAGTTATGGATTCGTCACTTCGTGTTGCAAACGACGTAGCGTCTGGTGATTCTTTTAAACAGTCCTTGTCGAAAAACGCTACAAATTCTTATAATTCTTTGATTAATCGAGCTGTTAGCAAACTGGATCAGTCTGGTGGTCGCAAAAGACGTAGAAGACAACGAAAACCTTTGAAGAAGCGGAAGCAAAGACCTCGAAAGAAGCCTTCAAAGAAAGTCAAAACTAGGAAACGCTCTCTACCAAAATCTTCTTCCCGTAAACGTGATATTTTTGGAAAATGGCAAAACTGATCAACAATAATAGCGCACCAAGTGCACCCTCCAACATTTGTCTCTTCGACACTCCACCAAGTCAAGTTGCCTTCAATAAGGGGAAATGGATGACTTTTACCCCAACTAGCGCAATCGATTCAAAAGGGCCGTATTCCTTTAATGTGTTTGATAGTGCTCACTTTTTCCAACTCAACAGGACGTATATTTCGTTCAAGCTAAACTTGAAAAACGTTGAAGCTCCAACTGGAACAGAGTCACCTATCAAGATTGAGCATACCAATTTCATCGGAGCGACATTCTTCAATCAAGTCAAACTATCCTTTAATAATGTAATGATCTACGATTCAGGGGATTACAACTACAAGAGCTATATTCTCACACTTTGGGTGAAAACAGTGACAAGGAAGGACTTTTGACTGCGGCTGGTTGGCATGAGTATGGAGATGAAGACTTTCGTGCGTTGAACGAAAAAACTTACCTTGATTTGTGTGCTCCCCTGCTTTTGGAGCCATTTCAAACGGAAAGACTATTGGTCCCGCATATCAATATTCAACTTCAACTTTATTGAGTGACAATGCTTTTTGTATGAAAAGTTCCAAAGATACTAGAGCGGAGCTAGAAATTACTGAATTGAAACTTCATATGCGAGCAATTGAAGTGGTTTCCTCTGCTACAATTGCTATGGAAAACCGTTTGCGGTCTTCTCCAGCTCAATACCCATTTACGTCCACAAAGGTGAAACTAATTGCCGTTCCAGAGGGAAGACTCGAGATGCCATTCAATACATTGTACCATGATATCATACCAAGACGTGTGATTATTGGTATTCTCCCGCCAGAAGAGTCGA
>NW_026526080.1:0-16384 GCF_010183535.1 Caenorhabditis remanei
ATAAGAAGGCCAGCGCTCTTATTGTTCTTCACTTATCTTACTGGGAAATCAGACAGCAAACTGGACACGCCCCCAGTCCTAATGAGATCAGACTGGTGGAATACAGTCAGTTGTCCCTTTCACTCCCGCACTGAGCAGTCGTCTCTTTTTGAGCTCTCCCTGTTTTTAATTGCATTCGATCTACCCGCGCTGAATCTTAATTTCTCCCTTGAGTTACCTCTTCTTGTGAGCTTATCAGATTCACAAACTGATATTTTGATTTTCAGTTCAATTTTTCGTAAATTCAATCAAAGTATGAAAAGCAGTAAACTTTCTTTCTTTTCTTCTGACTTCCCCCACTATCTCTCTAGTCCTCTCCTCTCTACTTCATTTCTAAACCCAATTTAAGAACAATCTCTTCGAAAATTCGAATCATAATTCAACTAGAGTGAATCAAAACAAATGTTCCTACTTCTTCTATTTTGATGGCGAATAAAATTCATAACTTTCCTGCTAGTTTCACTAGTCTTTGTATTCCAGTCATTTTTCCATGTATGGAAAATCTGATATAAAATTGCCCCCCATCGCTCTTTTGACAGCCTTGGCATCACAAATATCTCCATTAATTTCTACTCTTTTCAAGAAAATAAAATTTTATAACTAATCAATCTTCTCAGTTCTTTTTTGCATACTTGCAAAATTCCGGGCTGGCCGCCGGGCCGGCCCGGCCCGGTCGGCCCGGATTTGAATTTTTGAATTTTTTTTCACTAGAATTTTTTTTTCAATAATTTTTTTGTCTGAAAATTTTCCAAATTTTTTCACAAGAATATCAAAAAATCAGTTTTAAGAGTTATGAGACCTCAAAATTCCAAAAATCGCTCCCCGTCGTCATATTTTCAGTACATTTCAATAGAAATTTCCCCTCGTCTGAACGTGAAATGCATTCATAAATGTTCATTTTTCGAATTTTTTCTTGAAAATTTTTGAAAATATTGCTTTCACGTGTAGCACGAATAGAATTTCTATTAAAATGTACTGAAAAAGTGCACGACTAGCATCGATTTTTGACATTTTGAGGTCTCATAACTCGCTTTAGACGCATTTTCAGACATGAAACCAAAAGAAATGTATCTTTTTCCTGGCTTTCTGTATCGATTCATATCAAAAACCCTCAATTTAGAACTAGTGTGTCCCCCTTTAAAATTTTTTTGCCAAAAAAATTGAAAAATTTTCGAAAAAAAAACATTGAACTTTTTTAGTACTGAAAATCCG
This sequence comes from Caenorhabditis remanei, assembly GCF_010183535.1. Classification (NCBI taxonomy): domain Eukaryota; kingdom Metazoa; phylum Nematoda; class Chromadorea; order Rhabditida; family Rhabditidae; genus Caenorhabditis; species Caenorhabditis remanei. The sequence continues at coordinate 1,252 of NW_026526080.1, forward strand.
GGCCGAACCGGGCCGCGGGCCGGGCCGGGCCGGAGAAATTCTGATTTCGGCCCGGCCCGGCCCGGCCCGGCCCGGCCCGGCCCGTTGCAACTCTGCTTTTTTGATCTCTTAGTTTTTCCAAAAGTTACTGTTCCCTGACCCCTATTATTGGCTCCTACTGCGGTAGATCAAACAAACAGCAGATGTCTTTATCCAACGAAAACATGTAAATTAATTCACACGTTGTCTCCCTCGGTATGATGTCTGTGACATTGTTCTTCACATATTACCATCTGCCACCTTATCTTCTTGGGAAATCATACCGGACGCTGACAATAGGCCCCGCCCTCTGCACACATCTGCTAGAAGACCAGTACTCAGTCATTCTCTCCTCATTCCGGCATAGAAGGCGGTCTTTCTAATTAGTCTATTGTTTTGTCTATTTCTTATAGTTTCCCACAACACGTTATATCATTCACTTTTAATTAAACTATTTATTTCAGCACCGCGTACCAAGCCGAGATCAACACGGCCTCCACATCGGCAGATGGAAAACTTCAGTGACTAAGATCGACGAATACCGGACGAGGAGAGATGATCGCGTAAAGGGAGACTCGAAAACTGGTAAGCGCTTTCAAAATTGGAACATTTTCTATGAAATTAACTTTCCCCACCATTCTTATCTGTGTCGGTACCGGTTAGACACACTTCGACCAGAGGGTGAAGGAGTCTATAATAAACGGGCTGAAGTTTTCTTTAGTAGACGCGGGTTTGAATCCTCCCGGGTTAGAAATCAACGAAATTATAATAGAAATTCCTAAAAACAGGACTTTTTTAAATCTAGAAATCAACAAATAATTAAAATTCCTAAAAACAGGACTTTTTAAATCTAGAAATCAACGAAATTATAATAGAAATTCCTAAAAACAGGACTTTTTTAAATCTAGAAATCAACAAAATTATAATTAAAATTCCTAAAAACAGGACTTTTTTAAATCTAGAAATCAATAAAATTATGATTGAAATTCCTAAAAACAGGGCACTTTTTATGAAATTAACTTCCCCCCACCATTCTTATCTGTGTCGGAACCGGTTAGACACACTTCGACAGAGGGTGAAGGAGTCTATAATAAACGGGCTGAAGTTTTCTTCAGTAGACGCGGGTTTTGAATCCTCCCGGGTTAGAAATCAACGAAATTATAATAGAATTCCTAAAAACAGGTTTTTTTAAATCTAGAAATCAACGAAATTATAATTGAATTCCTAAAAACAGGACATTTTTAAATCTAGAAATCAATAAAATTATGATTGAAATCCTAAAACAGGGCACTTTTTATGAAATTAACTTCCCCCACCATTCTTATCTGTGTCGGAACCGGTTAGACACACTTCGACCAGAGGTGAAGGAAGTATTATAATAACGGGCTGAAGTTTCTTCAGTAGACGCGGGTTTGAATCCTCCCGGGTTAGAAATCAAAGAAATATAATAGAAATTCCTAAAACAGGTTTTTTTTAAATCTAGAATCAACAAATTATAATTAAAATTCCTAAAAACAGGGACTTTTTTTAAATCTAGAAATCAATAAAATTATGATTGAAATTCCTAAAACAGGGTACTTTTTATGAAATAACTTCCCCCACCATTCTTATCTGTGTCGGAAACGGTTAGACACACTTCGACCAGAGGGTGAAGGAGTCTATAATAACGGGCTGAAGTTTTCTTCAGTAGACGCGGGTTTGAATCCTCCCGGGTTAGAAATCAACGAAATTATAATGAAATTCCTAAAAACAGGTTTTTTTTACATCTAGAAATCAACGAAATTATAATTGAAATTCCTATAAAACAGGGTACTTTTTATGAAATTAACTTCCCCCACCATTCTTATCTGTGTCGGAACCGGTTAGACACACTTCGACCAGAGGGTGAAGGAGTCTATAATAAACGGGCTGAAGTTTTCTTCAGTAGACGCGGGTTTGAATCCTCCCGGGTTAGAAATCAACGAAATTATAATAGAAATTCCTAAAAACAGGACTTTTTTAAATCTAGAAATCAACAAAATTATAATTAAACTTCCTAAAAACAGGACTTTTTTCAATCTAGAAATCAACGAAATTATAATAGAAATTCCTTAAAAACAGGGACTTTTTTAAATCTAGAAATCAACAAAATTTATAATTAAAATTCCTAAAAACAGGACTTTTTTTAAATCTAGAAATCATAAATTATGATTGAAATTCCTAAAAACAGGGCACTTTTTATGAAAATAACTTCCCCCACCATTCTTATCTGTGTCGGAACCGGTTAGACACACTTCGACCAGAGGGTGAAGGAGTCTATAATAAACGGGCTGAAGTTTTCTTCAGTAGACGCGGGTTTGAATCCTCCCGGGTTAGAAATCAAAGAAATTATAATAGAAATTCCTAAAAACAGGTTTTTTTTAAATCTAGAAATCAACGAAATTATAATTGAAATTCCTAAAAACAGGACTTTTTTAAATCTAGAAATCAATAAAATTATGATTGAAATTCCTAAAAACAGGGCACTTTTTATGAAATTAACTTCCCCCACCATTCTTATCTGTGTCGGAACCGGTTAGACACACTTCGACCAGAGGGTGAAGGAGTCTATAATAAACGGGCTGAAGTTTTCTTCAGTAGACGCGGGTTTGAATCCTCCCGGGTTAGAAATCAACGAAATTATAATAGAAATTCCTAAAAACAGGTTTTTTTAAATCTAGAAATCAACGAAATTATAATTGAAATTCCTAAAAACAGGACATTTTTAAATCTAGAAATCAATAAAATTATGATTGAAATTCCTAAAACAGGGCACTTTTTATGAAATTAACTTCCCCCCACCATTCTATCTGTGTCGGAACCGGTTAGACACACTTCGACCAGAGGGTGAAGGCGTCTATAATAAACGGGCTGAAGTTTTCTTCAGTAGACGCGGGTTGAATCCTCCCGGGTTAGAAATCAACGAAATTATAATGAAATTCCTAAAAAACAGGTTTTTTTTTTTAAATCTAGAAATCAACGAAATTATAATTGAAATTCCTAAAAACAGGGTACTTTTTATGAAATTAACTTCCCCCACCATTCTTATCTGTGTCGGAACGGTTAGACACACTTCGACCAGAGGGTGAAGGAGTCTATAATAAACGGGCTGAAGTTTTCTTCAGTAGACGCGGGTTTGAATCCTCCCGGGTTAGAAATCAACGAAATTATAATAGAAATTCCTAAAAACAGGACTTTTTAAATCTAGAAATCAATAAAATTATGATTGCAATTCCTAAAAACAGGGTACTTTTTATGAAAATAACTTCCCCCACCATTCTTATCTGTGTCGGAACCGGTTTAGACACACTTCGACCAGAGGGTGAAGGAGTCTATAATAAACGGGCTGAAGTTTTCTTCAGTAGACGCGGGTTTGAATCCTCCCGGGTTAGAAATCAACGAAATTATAACTGAAATTCCTAAAAACAGGACATTTTAAATCTAGAAATCAATAAAATTATGATTGAAATTCCTAAAAACAGGGTACTTTTTATGAAAATAACTTCCCCCCACCATTCTTATCTGTGTCGGAACCGGTTAGACACACTTCGACCAGAGGGTGAAGGAGTCTATAATAAACGGGCTGAAGTTTCTTCAGTAGACGCGGGTTTGAATCCTCCCGGGTTAGAAATCAACGAAATTATAATAGAAATTCCTAAAAACAGGACTTTTTTAATCTAGAAATCAATAAAATTATGATTGCAATTCCTAAAAACAGGGTACTTTTTATGATAAATAACTCCCCAACCATCTTATCTGTGTCGGAACCGGTTTAGACACACTTCGACCAGAGGGTGAGGAGTCTATAATAAACGGGCTGAAGTTTTCTTCAGTAGACGGGGTTTGAATCCTCCGGGTTAGAAATCAACGAAATTATAATAGAAATTCCTAAAACAGGACTTTTTTTAAATCTAGAAATCAATAAAATTATGATTGAATTCCTAAAAACAGGACTTTTTTAAACTAGAAATCAATAAATATGATTGAAATTCCTAAAACAGGGAACTTTTTATGAAATAACTTCCCCACCATTCTTATCTGTGTCGGAACCGGTTAGGAACCACTTCGACCAGAGGGTGAAGAAGTCTATAATAAACGGGCTGAAGTTTTCTTCAGTAGACGCGGGTTTTTGAATCCTCCCTGCTCGTTAGAAATCAACGAAATTATAATTAAAATTCCTAAAAACAGGACCATTTTTAAATCTAGAAATCAATAAAATTATGATTGAAATTCCTAAAAACAGGGTACTTTTTATGAAAATAACTTCCCCAACCATTCTTATCTGTGGTCGGAACGGTTAGACACACTTCGACCAGAGGCGTGAAGGAGTCTATAATAAACGGGCTGAAGTTTTCTTCAGTAGACGCGGGTTTGAATCCTCCCGGGTTAGAATATCAACAAAATTATAATTAAAATTCCTAAACAGGACATTTTTTAAATCTAGAAATCAATAAAATTATGATTGAAATTCATAAAAACAGGTCGGTACTTTTTTATGAAAATAACTTCCCCAACCATTCTTATCTGTGTCGGAACCGGTTAGTACACACTTCGACCAGAGGGTGAAGGAAGTCTATCATAAACGGGCTGAAGTTTTCTTCAGTAGACGCGGGTTTGGTTTGAATCCTCCCGGGTTAGAAATCAACGAAATTATAATTAAAATTCCTAAAAACAGGACATTTTTTAAATCTAGAAATCAATAAAATTATGATTGAAATTCCTAAAAACAGGGTACTTTTTATGAAATAACTTCCCCCCAACAATTCTTATCTGTGTCGGAACCGGTTAGACACACTGCGACAGAGGGTGAATGAAGGAGTCTATAATAACGGGCTGAAGTTTCTTCAGTAGACGCGGGTTTTGAATCCTCCCGGGTTAGAAATCAACAAAATTAATTAAAATTCTAAAAACAGGACATTTTTTAAATCTAGAAATCAATAAAATATGATTGAAATTCCAAAAAACAGGGTACCTTTTTATGAAAATACTTCCCCAACATTCTTATCTGTGTCGGAACCGGTTAGACACACTTCGACAGAGGGTGAAGGAGTCTATAATAAACGGGTCTGAAGTTTTCTTCCAGTAGACGCGGTTTTGCATCCTCCGGGTTAGAAATCAACGAAATTATTAATAGAAATTCCTAAAAACAGGACTTTTTTAAATCTAGAAATCAATAAACTTATGATGAAATTCCTAAAAACAGGACTTTTTTAAATCTAGACATTCAATAAAATTATGATTGAAATTCCTAAAAACAGGGCACTTTTTATGAAATTAACTTCCCCCACCATTCTTATCTGTGTCGGAACCGGTTAGACACCACTTCGACCAGAGGGTGAAGGAGTCTATAATAAACGGGCTGAAGTTTTCTTCAGTAGACGCGGGTTTGAATCCTCCCGGGTTAGAAATCAACGAAATTATAATTGAAATTCCTAAAAACAGGTTTTTTTTAAATCTAGAATCAACGAAATTATAATTGAAATTCCCTAAAAACAGGGTACTTTTTATGAAAATAACTTCCCCCACCATTCTTATCTGTGTCGGAACCGGTTAGACACACTTCGACCAGAGGGTGATGAAGGAGTCTATAATAAACGGGCTGAAGTTTTCTTCAGTAGACGCGGGTTTTGAATCCTCCCGGGTTAGAAATCAACGAAATTATAATAGAAATTCCTAAAAACAGGACTTTTCTAAATCTAGAAATCAATAAAATTATGATTGAAATTCCTAAAAACAGGGTACTTTTTATGAAAATAACTTCCCCCACCATTCTTATCTGTGTCGGAACCGGTTAGACACACTTCGACCAGAGGGTGAAGGAGTCTATAATAAACGTGCTGAAGTTTTCTTCAGTAGACGCGGGTTTTGAATCCTCCCGGGTTAGAAATCAACGAAATTATAATAGAAATTCCTAAAAACAGGACTTTTTTAAATCTAGAAATCAATAAAATTATGATTGAAATTCCTAAAAACAGGGTACTTTTTATGAAATAACTTCCCCCACCATTCTTATCTGTGTCGGAACCGGTTAGACACACTTCGACCAGAGGGTGATGAAGGAGTCTATAATAAACGGGCTGAAGTTTTCTTCAGTAGACGCGGGTTTGAATCCTCCCGGGTTAGAAATCAACGAAATTATAATAGAAATTCCTAAAAACAGGACTTTTTTAAATCTAGAAATCAATAAAATTATGATTTGAAATTCCTAAAAACAGGGTACTTTTTATGAAAATAACTTCCCCCACCATTCTTATCTGTGTCGGAACCGGTTTAGACACCACTTCGACCAGAGGGTGAAGGAGTCTATCATAAACGGGCTGAAGTTTTCTCAGTAGACGCGGGTTTGAATCCTCCCGGGTTAGAAATCAACGAAATTATACTAGAAATTCCTAAAAACAGGACTTTTTAAACTCTAGAAATCAACGAAATTATAATGAAATTCCTAAAAACAGGGTACTTTTTATGAAATTAACTTCCCCCACCATTCTTATCTGTGTCGGAACGGTTTAGACACACTTCGACCAGAGGGTTGAAGGAGTCTATAATAAACGGGCTGAAGTTTTCTTCAGTAGACGCGGGTTTGAATCCTCCCGGGTTAGAAATCAACGAAATTATAATTGAAATTCCTAAAAACAGGACTTTTTTTAATCTAGAAATCAACGAAATTATAATTGAAATTCCTAAAAAACAGGGGTACTTTTTATGAAATTAACTTCCCCCCATTCTTATCTGTGTCGGTACCGGATAGACTCATCGATCAGAGGATGTGTAGTAGTCTATAATACCCGGGCTGAAGTTTTCTTTAGTTGACGCGGGTTTGAATCCTCCCGATCTAGGGTTCGTTGAGATTTGCTATCAAGTATCAAGAAATAAGTTACTTTCTTTCTTTTAATTGACTTCTTCACCCGATCTCTTTCTTGTTATCAAAATCAACCAACGACGGAGTCACTCAGGATCGGACTCATCGACAAGGACAATACACGCAACGATGAGAAGCGAGTCTGCTCATTATTTCATTAAGCACTACTGATTCCAGAATTGGAGAGTAAAAATGACTTCTTTTATGGCAGATCGACGATAATGCAATCTCATGATGTTTAGGAACCACAGCTCACAGTGGTTTTCAGAACGATTCATGATGCCACCTCGGTATATTTCACTTCTCGATATTCCCCTTCCTCTTGACTCTGCTGCATCTCCGATCTGATTAGAGATGATCCACTTATCTCGAGTCCACTGTTCTTTCTCAACCTTGAGGGTTCACAACGATGTCTACAGCAGGGCCTACTGCATTCGGGTATCCAACTGGGAGTACGTCAAACTTCCTTGATCCTTGTCGACGATGTTATGAAAGCGTGGCTGGACATTCACTAGGCTACGGCTGCTAGTTCTCGCCACTACAAGAGTGTTTGTGGTTGAATCAGATGTCGCATTGGACCTGTTTTTTTTCATCATCTTCAGACAAGTTCACTTCATCTGATTAGGAACAATTATCCTACAACCGTTGTAAGAGCACTCTTAGTTCTAATCAAAACTTTCATTCGCGATTTTGAAACTGATTAGACAGAAAAGTTGATCACAAAATGGAACGACGAGATGCAGAATGTGAATAATCAAGTACAAGTACCGGCCATAAAGAATGCGACACTTGCAGTTTGACCATTGATAACTTCTTAGGATGTGCCCGTACAAAAAAGTTGTCAACTATAAAAATGAAGCTCTACTTTTGATCTATACTCCATAAAATCAATATTGTGAGACTATCAGGAATGCCGTTTCACACTCACAAAGTTGACCATTTTCAACTAAAAACAGCAAGTTTCGCATTCTTTTTGACCAGTTACTGTATCGTGAACACAGGTCAATTCTTATTTGAACTTGCTATTTTGGGGTTAATTAAATAAGGAGCGGCTATGTTCTTTAGACCATAAATATATGCGGCGGCGGAGACTGACGATGAAAGAAATAGAAGAATCGGGGGTAAGGGTTACATGAGGACTCGCACTACAAAGAAGAATGTTGAAATGAGTTTATTAGAGAAGAGCATCTCCGTTTCAACCGTTAAGATAGATGGACTTTGGTAGATCATTGCCGTTTAAAAATAGTTTTCATATAAGTGAATTCCTCTATCTACCACCATTCGAAACTTGGCAGTAGTCTTCTGGGATATGCGTACCGCTTCAATTGGATTGTAGTGAGTATGAATTTCCGTTGGAATCTTGTCGTCCACTTTTTCCAGAAACCCTTTCTCTATTTGGTTCTTTCTGACCTTCGTCATGGTTTCGACATCGAAAATTGAAAATCCAGCTGAAGTATCACCAAAAAACTCGGTTTCTTTCACAGCTTTAGTAAGACTGATTTGCATTAAAATCGAGTCGGCAGAACGAATGAAACAATTTTAAAATATGAAAATTCACAAAGTTGTATAAAATGTCTTTCTCTACACGGCTTACTAAAGTCCGAAAAAGAACTGCAAGGAAATTTTTGATCTCCTCTCATAAAACGAAAAATTTGAGAAATTTGCAGGTAAAAAAGTGTATTTTTAATTTTTAGCGTAAAGCTCAAAGTCGGAAAACTCACTTCAATAAAGCTTAATGTGATGAATACATCAAGAAAAAAACAATTTTTCTTCTTAAAACCATGATATCATGTCATTTGGTGGTTGCTTTTGATAAAATTTCTAAGAACACAACATTTTTCCACGGAAATTTTTTGGCGAATTCTCTACTTCAAACTGTATCCAGCTCTCTATTTGTCGACCGTCTCCATCTCAATTGTAGCTCAAAATATCCAGAATAAATAGATCTTCATTTCTGATGGATGGATGACTTTTTTGCCGAATAAGTTTCGAGAAATAAGGAAGAACTGATTTTTTCAGGCCAAAACTTCGATCTGTATCAGCGCCTTTATTTTTACTCCAATTTACTTTTTTCCGAAATGTTGCTTTATCTTTCTCGTGTTTTGTAATAAACAGTTTTCACTATTTATTTCCTTTATTGTTCGTAATTAATAAAATCAAAATTTTTAGTTGAAAAATTAATAAAATTATTTCTGACTACTGTAGCGTGCGGCCTTGCGCTCCGCTAAAAACTTTCGCTTGCAGTATTTTCTCGCTGTGTGGGAGACTGTGCTCTACAAGAAACTGATATGCATTCTGAGAACGAATTTTTTTGAAATCGAGTTATTCAAGCTTTTTATGCGATCTGGAAAAAAAGAGAAACCAGCTTGCTCAACAAGAGCTGTTCACAAAACAATTTTTTGACCATGCTGTTATGTCCACTTCGCTTCTCTTTTACATTTTTCTGTCTTAAATTTAACAGACAGTATGCCAGAAGAAATCAACGAAATCTTATTGAATTGGTTTGAAGCTTAAAGTTAATCTGAGGCCTCTAAATGGAGTTTAACGTGACGATGATGATGGTCGGGCCACTGTAACATATCGCTCTCACAGTCTTCCCAATCTTCTGGAAATTCCATTTTTTAATCTATCTAGAACGCTGCCCGACCTATCAGTTTAGGAGTAGCAAGTTTGACGTGATGAGTCGAAAAGGTGCAGAATATAATGATAAGTCTTCGAAACAAACATTTGAATATTTTGAAACAATAATAGTTTATTTTTGAAACAATAATAGCAAAGATTTTCGACAAGTCTGGTTTCTACAGAGAACAATATCCGAAAATCATCTTATTATTTGCTAATCAACAAGAACTGAAAACAGCAAAAAAAGAAAGAAAGACCTCCGATGATGGACGATGCGAATTCAAACACAAAAGACAAAAGGAGAAGAGAAAGAAAACGGTTGATCTTTCCCAATTCGAAAAAAAATACGCCTTCATATTTTATGATACCTGAATTCACTGAACATAACTTATGAATTTCCGACTCCTTCTTAGTAAGATCTCACAAGGGAATGATCCTGAGTGTGACTCGAGTTTCTCAACGATGTTCTCACCAAAAATAGGCATTACTGAGACTAGAACAACACTATATGTTTTAGGTGCAAACAAACTCGTTTCCAGCGAATAGCAAACATTTTTCATTTTTTTTCAAATTTTTTGGTCGAGTCATTTTGAGACATCGTAATTTTGTTCATTTTGATAGATTTCATAAAATTCAAAGTGTTATAAAAGGTGAAGATATGGGCTCAACAAAAGCTTACTGGACTTTATTACGAAAACTAAAACCTATAAAGACACGATTCATAAATGTGAAAATTGTCAGTACTCATAAATTCAGAAAGTAGCCATTTCGAAAAAAGGTCTCGGGGACCATGTATATCCGAATAGGGCTCACTTTTCATTTAAGAGACTTAGAGCCATTTTCCACGTACCTCTATACGTTCGAGTTTTCCACTGAAAACGCAAAAACACGATTATGGCGGAATGTTGTTTAAAACATGTCAAAACACAGTTTTTAAAAAACCAATATTCTGTTTTGACAACTCTATGATCGCAGGTAAAACGAATGTGATTTTGTTTCAAAACTATGAGTGATTTGAACGAGAATCTAACACTTCTGAATCTCAATCGATACGAGACGAAAATGGAGTGGGAGCATATGTAGTCATTTCACAGAAAATTTCGTCTTGTAGTCTGATAACTTGATGAGAAATTGCATCTGTCTGACACCTTCTTTTCTTTTTGTTTTTCCAACGTCAAGGTTATTTTCAGATATTTTCCGAGGGCACATACTGAACAGTTGCCAGCTGCAAAAAGCGAGATGTCGATATAATTTTGTCCATTGAACATTGTCACCTGTGCCCAGATAAACTATTTTCTTTACAACGGTTTTGTATTCTGCCACAACGAAAACCTTACCGAATATAAAAATTGTGATGAAACTTCTCCACAACTGCTCAATGAGTCTTTTGTAAAGCGCCATGTCTGAAACTTGCTTTGCTTCAACAACTCGAGGATGTATCAGACATTTGTAACATTAAAACACCAAAGGATTTTTATGTTATAACTCCAGTGCCAACAAAGCATTCCATCATCTGAACTCACTAGCATCACCAAACTTGTCAAAAATCGAACCGAGCGGCCGACCCGATTCAAAAGGTACCCAACTTTTTTGACTAAAACTAAACTGACGACCACCGTTTTCTGTCGAATAAAAAGGCTTACTTGGTTGGTCCCTAGTACATCAAAGTTTACGACTTGGAAAATATCACCCGCGAGACTCAAATTAACAGATTTCGTGCATTTCGTGATGTTGTTTATTTTTATTTGTAGCATTGATTCACCTAAAAACTGCTCCGTGATTTCTTAACCTCCAGGAGACGGAGAGTATCTCAATTTTGATTTGAAACCTTTATTTATTCATTCACTGCAAGACGAGGCGGGACGAACGAGTAGGAGAAAAATATTTAATACGTGACTCTGCGCGTAACGATACCAATTGATGCCCCATCAGAATTCTTCTCCGTTTTTTGCAGTCCTGTTTTTTTTTCTTTTTTTTCAGAGTTCCTGTTATTGTCTATTAGAATTAGGTTACGACAATGACACGGATAGATCAACTCAATTCGTCTGTGAAGTGGGGGAGTGTTGGGAATGCACGCTATCTTCAGAAACCGTAGTATTGCACTCTCTTGAGTACTCATTCCCTGAATTCTTCTACTACGAAACCTCTTCTCTACTACTATCATTCATTATGAATTGTCGTAGTATATTCGTCCTACATAATAGCGATATAGTCTGATTATTATATGTCACAGATTCGAAAAAAAGCAATAAAAGTAAAATCATTATTCCAGTTTTTCAAATAACTCACTGATTCTGGAATCCGTATTACCTGATGAAGACGATTTTCCGTGCAACCGATTCGTTGTTGATAGCATATTTTTTGAAACGAAGTAAAATTATATAAATAAATCAATGAAAAAGACATAAGGAACAGGTGTTTTCGTTATAACTTTTTTTCAATGGATTTCTGATTAAATCTAGCCCGGGAGGATTCAACCCGCGTCTACTGAAGTAAACCTCAGCCCGGGTATTATAGACTCCTTCACCCTCTGGTCGAAGTGTGTCTAACCGGTTCCGACACAGATAAGAATGGTGGGGGAAGTCAATAGAAAATAAATTATCCCGTTTTTGGGAGTTTCAATTATAGTTTTGATGATTTCTAGATCAAAAGAAATTATTCCGTTTTTGGGAGTTTCATATATAATTGTGTAGATTTCTAGCCCGGGAGGATTCAAACCCGCGTCTACTGAAGTAATCTTCAGCCCGGGTATTATAGACTACTACATCCTCTGATCGACGAGTCTATCCCGGTACCGACACAGATAAGAATGGTGGGGGAAGTTAATTTCATAGAAAATGTTCCAATTTTGAAAGCGCCTACCATTTTTCGAGTCTCCCTTTCCGTTCATCTCTCCTCGTCCGGCATTCGTTGATCTTAGTCACTGAAGTCTTCCATCTGCCGATGTGGAGGCCGTGTTGATCTCGGCTTGGTACGCGGTGCTGAAATAAATAGTTTAATTAAAAGTGATATAACGTGTTGTGGGAAACCATAAGAAATAGACAAAACAATAAACTAATTAGAAAGACCGCCTTCTAGGCCGGAATGAGAAGAGAATGACTGATTATTGGTCTTCTAGCTGATGTGTGCAGAGGGCGGGGCCTGTTGTCAGCATCTGGAATGATTTCCCAAGAAGATAAGGTGGCAGATGGTAATATGTGAAGAAGAACAATGTCACAGACAATATAGTCAAAAAAGTGTCAAAAAGCGATGGGGCAATTTTATATCAGATTTTCCTGGCATGGAAAATGTTGGCTTCTTCAAGATACTGTAACTAGATACTGTAGATTGTCTTGCTATAAGAAGCCACTAGAAAACAAAAACTCGAGAATCTCATATGAAAGTTCTGAATTTTATTTTACGTCGACACAGAAAAAGGTCTATGAAAATTAGATAAGGTTCACTCTAATTCACTAATGACTCAAATTTTTAGAAAGGTTTGTTTTAAAAAGCGTTCAGAGAGTACGTATGATTAGTAGAGGTAGAACTGATACCGAGGGTACACTAAAGAAAAAGAGGAAAGAAGAGAACGACTGTCTACCACGGAGCAATGTTGGTCATATGACAGTAACCAGAGACCTGTATGACTGTAGGGGCGGGGCTTATTGCGCGTCTTTCTGAGCATCCATATGTCCAGATTCCCATAGAGAATGATTAGTGGCAGGTGGAACAGAAGAGCATGAAAATGAGATGTGTGATTGACATTTTCTCAATGGTCTATGTTCATAGTTTAATTTTATGAATCTGAAGTGCTCTGCAAGCGATTGATTTAAAACAACAGACTCTAATTGGTCTTCAGCCTATCTAGATAAAACTTTCCATTCATTTTATCTGTTGGAGTTACGAAAGCAGCGCGGCGGATATCGAGAAGACGCCGGACCGGGGGCGGAGTTGTAAACCTTTTTGTTTCTAAATTTGCAGTTCAATTCGTCATAAACAACTATTAATTTTTTGCTGTCAGTACGATGCCAAAAAGCAGCTGTATCAAAACGGTATTATCAGAATAGTTAGAGAGAAACCAAATCAAAGGTAAGAGACACAATGAGATTATGAAAGACATTTGACGACGACCTAAGCCGATGATCACGCGTAACAAATATTTCGACCAAAACTCAATATGACAGAAATACTCAAAAGAAAATGCAATCAGCCAGAACCTCGAATCAGAATTTTCAAAGATCGGAGGTGTGTAGAGCTAGGGACCCCAGATCAATTGAATTTTGAGCAAAACTGTTTGTGAATGCTACCCAACGGTGCTTAATGGGACAATGCCTAGTTTTAATATTCTGAACCTCCCCGAAAAATCAATGCATTAGTTTTTAAGATAACTTACCAATTCTGGAATCCGATGCCGAATGAACACGTTTCCCATGTATCCGAGTTGCCTCTCATCGTTGCATTTGGTGTATTGTCCTTTTCACTACGTCCAATCATTGATTCCATCGTGCGTTGTTAGGTGATGTTTTTGAAAAAAAAAATTGAATAAGGAAAAATATTTTCTTGACACTTTGCAATCTCAACGTACCCTAGATCGGGAGGATTCAAACCCGCGTCTACTGAAGTAAACCTCAGCCCGGATAGTATAGACTCCTTCACCCTCTGGTCGAAGTGTGTCTAACCGGTTCCGACACAGATAAGAATGGTGGGGGAAGTCAATAGAAAATAAATTATCCCGTTTTTGGGAGTTGCATGTATAATTTCGTAGATTTCTAGCCTGGGAGGATTCAAACCCGCGTCTACTGAAGTAATCCTCAGCCCGGGTATTATAGACTACTACTACATCCTCTGAGACGAGTCTATCCGGTACCGACACAGAAAAGAATGGTGGGGGAAGTCAATAACATAAAAAGTATTCCTGTTTTGCACTTACCAGTGGTTTGTGATAGGCATTTCTCTTCGTCGGGCACTCATCGAATCGTCGAAGTCATTGTATTGTTTTGCCCTTCAATCTGTTGTTGCGGAGTCAGTGATGGTGGTCTGCGGTGCTGAAAAAAATAATTGAATAATACGTGAATGCTACAACGCAAACTTGATAAGCTCATAAGAAGAAATAACTTGAGAGATTATGAAAGGTGTATAGGTAACACAGGTAGATCGAATGCATTGAGAAACTGAGAGAGCCAAAAAACAGACGACTGCTCGGTTGGGAGTGAATGGGACAACTGACTGTATTCTACCAGTCTGACCTTATTATGACTGAGGCGTGTCTTATTTGTCATCACCTGTTTGATTTCCCAGGAAGATAACTGACAGGTGCGAGTGTGTGTGGGAGAGAAGAACAATGAGAAAACTGGCCGATTTCTTCACATTCAAATTTATTATGTCTTTATGATTTCAGTTCAAAAAAAAAGTCGGAACTTTATCATTCCGACAATAGATGTGAGAATCGAGGGTGTGAACTGGGATCATGCAGACTCAATAATTTTGAATGTGAAGAAATCGGCCAGTGTTCTCATTGATCTTCTCTCCCACACACACTCGCACCTGTCAGTTATCTTCCTGGAAAATCTAATAGATATATTGATCGAGCCAAAACAAATCTCATGCAGACAGGTGTGAACGACGGATTAATAGTTT
>NW_026526081.1:0-9401 GCF_010183535.1 Caenorhabditis remanei
TTCGATAACCCCTCTTCTCCCGCCCACCCTCAGTCTTCCAGAGACACTTTTTCCCCTTGGGTAATCGAGCAAGTCATCTCCAAAATTCCCCCAAAATGTGGGTTCTCCCTTCACCTAGCCAATTATTTCATAATCAAAAACTGCGCCACCAGCCTTGCCCTACTCTCTCCATCATTTATTCTGAATCCCTCGAGTCCTCTGTTGTCCCCAGCGCTTGGAAACATGGGACTATTATCCCAGTTTTCAAAAAAGGGAACCCCTCATCCCCGCAAAACTATCGTCCCATCACGCTCACCGATCCATTCGCCCGCATTTTTGAAAGAATACTTTGCCGTCAAATTAGAACGGACCTAGGTCACAGATTCTCCATCCACCAGCACGGATTTCTTGCCCGCCGTTCCTGCCCTAGTTCCCTGGTCTACTCTACCGCAAACTATAGAAGAATCCTGAAAACTCATCATTCTCTAGACGTTGTCTTCTTTGACTTCAAGAAAGCATTTGATAAAGTAGATCACATTATTTTGCTCAAAAAACTTGCAAACTTTGGTCTGTCAAACCCTCACATCTCCTGGTTCGAAGCTTTCCTCAAAGAACGCACCTTCTCAGTAATGGTTAACGGATCCCTAGACAATAAAATTTCTCCTATTCCCTCGGGTGTTCCGCAAGGAACTGTATCAGGTCCCCTATTATTCTTAATCTACATAAACGACCTACTCCTGACTCCTAACTCCCACCAAACATTCATTTTGCCGCTTTTGCTGATGATATCAAATTGTATTCCCATGACCCAGTTCTCCTCCAACACGGTATAAACCTAGTATCCAAATGGGCCTCCGCCAACGCTTTGCCGTTATCGATAGCGATGAACAACGAATGAAGCTGATGACGCCAACAAGGGACATCAAGTGGAATGTCGCCACACCAACAGAAGAGTCGACAAATACTCTTGCGAAGTCTTCACTCGATTCAAGAAGCCCGCTCTCCATACTTCGATGATTGAACTCAACTTATCGTTTTCAACAGAAGTGGCGTCATCAGCTTCATTTGTTGTTCATCGCTATCGATTGAAGCTGGATGTCAATACAAGCTGACATTCAAGTCGTCATCAATTTGGACTAACCGGAAGTCGAAAATGTCTGTCGGACATTTTCTGAATACATTTTTTAGTATTCGAAAATTTGAGTCGGACATTTTGAGATTTATAAAATTTTGAAGTTACAGATCAATTTTATCATTTTAAAGGAGGACAGAAGTCATATTTTTTATTTCAGATTCTGATGTAGTCCTCTCGGACAAAATCCATGTTCCGAAGTATTCGAAAATGTCTGTCGGACATTTTCTGAATACATGTTCCGAAGTATTCGAAAATGTCGTTCGGACATTTTCTGAATACAAACTTCCAGTCCAAGAAGCAAAGTATGCCACTACCTCAGGCAGAACAGTCCGAGATAACGAAACAGTTGTGAAGACGTTTCAGTCAGAAGTATGGAAGACATACTCAATGTCCGACAGACATTTTCGAGTACTTCGGAACATGTTCCGAAGTACTCGAAAATGTCTGTCGGACAAATGTCTGTCGGACATTTTCTGAATACCATTTTTTCCATTTGATAACCATTTTCGTTTCTTTATTTTCAATTCCATCTCGAAAATGGTTGATAACCATTTTCGTTTCTTTATTTTCACTTCCATCTTGAAAATGGTTGATAACCATTTTCGTTTCTTTATTTTCACTTCCATCTCGAAAAAAATCTCGAAAATGGTTGATAACAATTCGTTTCATTATTTTCACTTACATCTCGAAAATGGTTGATAACCATTTTCGTTTCTTTAAAAATGGTTATCAACCACATTTTTTGAAGTATTCGAAAATGTCGGTCGGACATTTTCTGAATACATTTTTTGAAGTATTCGAAAATGTCTGTCGGACATTTTCTGAATACATGTTCCGAAGTACTCGAAAATGTCTGTCGGACATTTTCTGAATACGTTTTTTGAAGTACTCGAAAATGTCTGTCGGACATTTTCTGAATACATTTTTTGAAGTACTCGAAAATGTCGGTCGGACATTTTCTGAATACATGTTCCGAAGTATTCGAAAATGTCTGTCGGACATTTTCTGAATACATTTTTTGAAGTACTCGAAAATGTCTGTCGGACATTTTCTGAATACATGTTCCGAAGTATTCGAAAATGTCTGTCGGACATTTTCTGAATACATGTTCCGAAGTATTCGAAAATGTCTGTCGGACATTTTCTGAATACATTTTTTGAAGTACTCGAAAATGTCTGTCGGACATTTTCTGAATACATGTTCCGAAGTATTCGAAAATGTCTGTCGGACATTTCTGAATACATTTTTTGAAGTACTCGAAAATGTCTGTCGGACATTTTCTGAATACATGTTCCGAAGTATTCGAAAATGTCTGTCGGACATTTTCTGAATACATGTTCCGAAGTACTCGAAAATGTCTGTCGGACATTTTCTGAATACATGTTCCGAAGTATTCGAAAATGTCTGTCGGACATTTTCTGAATACATGTTCCGAAGTACTCGAAATGTCTGTCGGACATTTTCTGAATACATGTTCCGAAGTACTCGAAAATGTCTGTCGGACATTTTCTGAATACATGTTCCGAAGTATTCGAAAATGTCTGTCGGACATTTTCTGAATACATTTTTGAAAGTACTCGAAAATGTCGGTCGGACATTTTCTGAATACATGTTCCGAAGTATTCGAAAATGTCTGTCGGACATTTTCTGAATACATTTTTTGAAGTACTCGAAAATGTCTGTCGGACATTTTCTGAATACATGTTCCGAAGTATTCGAAAATGTCTGTCGGACATTTTCTGAATACATGTTTCCGAAGTATTCGAAAATGTCTGTCGGACATTTTCTGAATACATGTTCCGAAGTATTCGAAAATGTCTGTCGGACATTTTCTGAATACATTTTTTGAAGTACTCGAAAATGTCTGTCGGACATTTTCTGAATACATGTTCCGAAGTATTCGAAAATGTCTGTCGACATTTTCTGAATACATTTTTTGAAGTACTCGAAAATGTCTGTCGGACATTTTCTGAATACATTTTTTGAAGTACTCGAAAATGTCTGTCGGACATTTTCTGAATACATGTTCCGAAGTACTCGAAAATGTCTGTCGGACATTTTCTGAATACATGTTCCGAAGTACTCGAAAATGTCTGTCGGACATTTTCTGAATACATGTTCCGAAGTATTCGAAAATGTCTGTCGGACATTTTCTGAATACATTTTTGAAGTACTCGAAAATGTCTGTCGGACATTTTCTGAATACATTTTTTGAAGTACTCGAAAATGTCTGTCGGACATTTTCTGAATACATGTTCCGAAGTATTCGAAAATGTCTGTCGGACATTTTCTGAATACATTTTTTGAAGTACTCGAAATGTCTGTCGGACATTTCTGAATACATTTTTTGAAGTACTCGAAATGTCTGTCGGACATTTTCTGAATACATGTTCCGAAGTACTCGAAAATGTCTGTCGGACATTTTCTGAATACATGTTCCGAAGTATTCGAAAATGTCTTGTCGGACATTTTCTGAATACATGTTCCGAAGTACTCGAAAATGTCTGTCGGACATTTTCTGAATACATGTTCCGAAGTATTCGAAATGTCTGTCGGACATTTTCTGAATACATTTTTGAAGTATTCGAAATGTCTGTCGGACATTTCTGAATACATGTTCCGAAGAGTACTCGAAAATGTCTGTCGGACATTTTCTGAATACATGTTCCGAAGTATTCGAAAATGTCTGTCGGACATTTTCTGAATACATGTTCCGAAAGTACTCGAAAATGTCTGTCGGACATTTTCTGAATACATGTTCCGAAGTACTCGAAAATGTCTGTCGGACATTTTCTGAATACATGTTCCGAAGTATTCGAAAATGTCTGTCGACATTTTCTGAATACATTTTTTGAAGTACTCGAAAATGTCTGTCGGACATTTTCTGAATACATGTTCCGAAGTACTCGAAAATGTCTGTCGGACATTTTCTGAATACATTTTTCCGAAGTATTCGAAAATGTCTGTCGGACATTTTCTGAATAATTTTTTGAAGTACTCGAAAATGTCTGTCGGACATTTTCTGAATACATTTTTTGAAGTACTCGAAAATGTCTGTCGGACATTTTCTGAAATACATGTTCCGAAGTATTCGAAAATGTCTGTCGGACATTTTCTGAATACATTTTTTGAAGTACTCGAAATGTCTGTCGGACATTTTCTGAATACATTTTTTTGAAGTACTCGAAAATGTCTGTCGGACATTTTCTGAATACATTTTTTGAAGTACTCGAAAATGTCTGTCGGACATTTTCTGAATACATTTAGTTTGAAGTATTCGAAAATGTCTGTCGGACATTTCTGAATACATTTTTTGAAGTACTCGAAAATGTCTGTCGGACATTTTCTGAATACATTTTTTGAAGTACTCGAAAATGTCGTCGGACATTTTCTGAATACATTTTTTGAAGTACTCGAAAATGTCTGTCGGACATTTTCTGAATACATTTTTTGAAGTATTCGAAAATGTCTGTCGGACATTTTCTGAATACATTTTTTGAAGTACTCGAAAATGTCTGTCGGACATTTTCTGAATACATTTTTTGAAGTACTCGAAAATGTCTGTCGGACATTTTCTGAATACATTTTTTGAAGTACTCGAAAATGTCTGTCGGACATTTTCTGAATACATTTTTGAAGTACTCGAAAATGTCTGTCGGACATTTTCTGAATACATTTTTTGAAGTACTCGAAAATGTCTGTCGGACATTTTCTGAATACATTTTTGAAGTATTCGAAAATGTCTGTCGGACATTTTCTGAATACATTTTTTGAAGTATTCGAAAATGTCTGTCGGACATTTTCTGAATACATGTTCCGAAGTACTCGAAAATGTCTGTCGGACATTTTCTGAATACATGTTCCGAAGTACTCGAAAATGTCTGTCGGACATTTTCTGAATACATGTTCCGAAGTATTCGAAAATGTCTGTCGGACATTTTCTGAATACATGTTCCGAAGTACTCGAAAATGTCTGTCGGACATTTTCTGAATACATGTTCCGAAGTATTCGAAAATGTCTGTCGGACATTTTCTGAATACATGTTCCGAAGTATTCGAAAATGTCTGTCGGACATTTTCTGAATACATGTTCCGAAGTACTCGAAAATGTCTGTCGGACATTTTCTGAATACATGTTCCGAAGTACTCGAAAATGTCTGTCGGACATTTTCTGAATACATGTTCCGAAGTACTCGAAAATGTCTGTCGGACATTTTCTGAATACATGTTCCGAAGTATTCGAAAATGTCTGTCGGACATTTTCTGAATACATTTTGAAGTATTCGAAAATGTCTGTCGGACATTTTCTGAATACATGTTCCGAAGTATTCGAAAATGTCTGTCGGACATTTTCTGAATACATGTTCCGAAGTACTCGAAAATGTCTGTCGGACATTTTCTGAATACATGTTCCGAAGTACTCGAAAATGTCTGTCGGACATTTTCTGAATACATGTTCCGAAGTACTCGAAAATGTCTGTCGGACATTTTCTGAATACATGTTCCGAAGTACTCGAAAATGTCTGTCGGACATTTTCTGAATACATGTTCCGAAGTATTCGAAAATGTCTGTCGGACATTTTCTGAATACATTTTTGAAGTACTCGAAAATGTCTGTCGGACATTTTCTGAATACATGTTCCGAAGTACTCGAAAATGTCTGTCGGACATTTTCTGAATACATGTTCCGAAGTACTCGAAAATGTCTGTCGGACATTTTCTGAATACATGTTCCGAAGTACTCGAAAATGTCTGTCGGACATTTTCTGAATACATGTTCCGAAGTACTCGAAAATGTCTGTCGGACATTTTCTGAATACATGTTCCGAAGTATTCGAAAATGTCTGTCGGACATTTTCTGAATACATTTGAAGTACTCGAAAATGTCTGTCGGACATTTTCTGAATACATTTTTGAAGTACTCGAAAATGTCTGTCGGACATTTTCTGAATACATTTTTGAAGTACTCGAAAATGTCTGTCGGACATTTTCTGAATACATGTTCCGAAGTACTCGAAAATGTCTGTCGGACATTTTCTGAATACATTTTTGAAGTACTCGAAAATGTCTGTCGGACATTTTCTGAATACATGTTCCGAAGTACTCGAAAATGTCTGTCGGACATTTTCTGAATACATGTTCCGAAGTATTCGAAAATGTCTGTCGGACATTTTCTGAATACATTTTTTGAAGTACTCGAAAATGTCTGTCGGACATTTTCTGAATACATTTTGAAGTACTCGAAAATGTCTGTCGGACATTTTCTGAATACATTTGAAGTACTCGAAAATGTCTGTCGGACATTTTCTGAATACATGTTCCGAAGTATTCGAAAATGTCTGTCGGACATTTTCTGAATACATTTTTTGAAGTACTCGAAAATGTCTGTCGGACATTTTCTGAATACATTTGAAGTACTCGAAAATGTCTGTCGGACATTTTCTGAATACATGTTCCGAAGTACTCGAAAATGTCTGTCGGACATTTTCTGAATACATGTTCCGAAGTATTCGAAAATGTCTGTCGGACATTTTCTGAATACATTTGAAGTATTCGAAAATGTCTGTCGGACATTTTCTGAATACATGTTCCGAAGTATTCGAAAATGTCTGTCGGACATTTTCTGAATACATTTGAAGTATTCGAAAATGTCTGTCGGACATTTTCTGAATACATTTGAAGTATTCGAAAATGTCTGTCGGACATTTTCTGAATACATGTTCCGAAGTACTCGAAAATGTCTGTCGGACATTTTCTGAATACATGTTCCGAAGTACTCGAAAATGTCTGTCGGACATTTTCTGAATACATGTTCCGAAGTATTCGAAAATGTCTGTCGGACATTTTCTGAATACATGTTCCGAAGTACTCGAAAATGTCTGTCGGACATTTTCTGAATACATGTTCCGAAGTATTCGAAAATGTCTGTCGGACATTTTCTGAATACATGTTCCGAAGTATTCGAAAATGTCTGTCGGACATTTTCTGAATACATGTTCCGAAGTACTCGAAAATGTCTGTCGGACATTTTCTGAATACATGTTCCGAAGTACTCGAAAATGTCTGTCGGACATTTTCTGAATACATGTTCCGAAGTACTCGAAAATGTCTGTCGGACATTTTCTGAATACATGTTCCGAAGTATTCGAAAATGTCTGTCGGACATTTTCTGAATACATTTGAAGTATTCGAAAATGTCTGTCGGACATTTTCTGAATACATGTTCCGAAGTATTCGAAAATGTCTGTCGGACATTTTCTGAATACATGTTCCGAAGTACTCGAAAATGTCTGTCGGACATTTTCTGAATACATGTTGAAGTACTCGAAAATGTCTGTCGGACATTTTCTGAATACATGAAGTACTCGAAAATGTCTGTCGGACATTTTCTGAATACATGTTCCGAAGTACTCGAAAATGTCTGTCGGACATTTTCTGAATACATGTTCCGAAGTATTCGAAAATGTCTGTCGGACATTTTCTGAATACATTTTTTGAAGTACTCGAAAATGTCTGTCGGACATTTTCTGAATACATGTTCCGAAGTACTCGAAAATGTCTGTCGGACATTTTCTGAATACATGTTCCGAAGTACTCGAAAATGTCTGTCGGACATTTTCTGAATACATGTTCCGAAGTACTCGAAAATGTCTGTCGGACATTTTCTGAATACATTTGAAGTACTCGAAAATGTCTGTCGGACATTTTCTGAATACATGTTCCGAAGTATTCGAAAATGTCTGTCGGACATTTTCTGAATACATTTGAAGTACTCGAAAATGTCTGTCGGACATTTTCTGAATACATTTTTGAAGTACTCGAAAATGTCTGTCGGACATTTTCTGAATACTTTTTGAAGTACTCGAAAATGTCTGTCGGACATTTTCTGAATACATGTTCCGAAGTACTCGAAAATGTCTGTCGGACATTTTCTGAATACATTTGAAGTACTCGAAAATGTCTGTCGGACATTTTCTGAATACATGTTCCGAAGTACTCGAAAATGTCTGTCGGACATTTTCTGAATACATGTTCCGAAGTATTCGAAAATGTCTGTCGGACATTTTCTGAATACATTTTTGAAGTACTCGAAAATGTCTGTCGGACATTTTCTGAATACATTTGAAGTACTCGAAAATGTCTGTCGGACATTTTCTGAATACATTGAAGTACTCGAAAATGTCTGTCGGACATTTTCTGAATACATGTTCCGAAGTATTCGAAAATGTCTGTCGGACATTTTCTGAATACATTTTTGAAGTACTCGAAAATGTCTGTCGGACATTTTCTGAATACATTTTTTGAAGTACTCGAAAATGTCTGTCGGACATTTTCTGAATACATGTTCCGAAGTACTCGAAAATGTCTGTCGGACATTTTCTGAATACATGTTCCGAAGTATTCGAAAATGTCTGTCGGACATTTTCTGAATACATTTTTTGAAGTATTCGAAAATGTCTGTCGGACATTTTCTGAATACATTCCGAAGTACTCGAAAATGTCTGTCGGACATTTTCTGAATACATTTGAAGTACTCGAAAATGTCTGTCGGACATTTTCTGAATACATGTTGAAGTACTCGAAAATGTCTGTCGGACATTTTCTGAATACATTTGAAGTATTCGAAAATGTCTGTCGGACATTTTCTGAATACATTTTTTGAAGTACTCGAAAATGTCTGTCGGACATTTTCTGAATACATTTCCGAAGTACTCGAAAATGTCTGTCGGACATTTTCTGAATACATTTGAAGTATTCGAAAATGTCTGTCGGACATTTTCTGAATACATTTGAAGTACTCGAAAATGTCTGTCGGACATTTTCTGAATACATTTGAAGTATTCGAAAATGTCTGTCGGACATTTTCTGAATACATTTTTTGAAGTACTCGAAAATGTCTGTCGGACATTTTCTGAATACATTGAAGTACTCGAAAATGTCTGTCGGACATTTTCTGAATACATTTGAAGTACTCGAAAATGTCTGTCGGACATTTTCTGAATACATGTTGAAGTATTCGAAAATGTCTGTCGGACATTTTCTGAATACATTTTTTGAAGTACTCGAAAATGTCTGTCGGACATTTTCTGAATACATTTTTGAAGTACTCGAAAATGTCTGTCGGACATTTTCTGAATACATTTTTTGAAGTACTCGAAAATGTCTGTCGGACATTTTCTGAATACATTTTTGAAGTACTCGAAAATGTCTGTCGGACATTTTCTGAATACATTTTTTGAAGTACTCGAAAATGTCTGTCGGACATTTTCTGAATACATTTTTGAAG
>NW_026525991.1:0-11118 GCF_010183535.1 Caenorhabditis remanei
ATTCCAAGAACATGAAAAACGATCACTGATCGTTTTTGAGATTCTGCAGAAGAAATGAAAAACGATCACTGATCGTTTTTGAGATTCTGCAGAAGAAATGAAAAACGATCACTGATCGTTTTTGAGATTCTGCAGGACATGAAAAACGATCACTGATCGTTTTTTTGAGATTCCAACGTACATGAAAAACGATCACTGATCGTTTTTGAGATTCTGCAGAAGAAATGAAAAACGATCACTGATCGTTTTTGAGATTCCAAAGAATGAAAAACGATCACTGATCGTTTTTGAGATTCTGCAGAAGAAATGAAAAACGATCACTGATCGTTTTTGAGATTCTGCAGAAGAAATGAAAAACGATCACTGATCGTTTTGAGATTCTGCAGAAGAAATGAAAAACGATCACTGATCGTTTTTGAGATTCTGCAGAAGAAATGAAAAACGTCACTGATCGTTTTTGAGATTCTGCAGAAGAAATGAAAAACGATCACTGATCGTTTTGAGATTTGCAGAAGAAATGAAAAACGATCACTGATCGTTTTGAGATTCTGCAGAAGAAATGAAAAACGATCACTGATCGTTTTTGAGATTCTGCAGAAGAAATGAAATGAAAAACGTCACTGATCGTTTTTGAGATTCTGCAGAAGAAATGAAAACGATCACTGATCGTTTTGAGATTCTGCAGAAGAAATGAAAAACGATCACTGATCGTTTTTGAGATTCTGCAGAAGAAATGAAAAACGATCACTGATCGTTTTTGAGATTCTGCAGAAGAAATGAAAAACGATCACTGATCGTTTTTGAGATTCTGCAGAAGAAATGAAAAACGATCACTGATCGTTTTTGAGATTCTGCAGAAGAAATGAAAAACGATCACTGATCGTTTTTGAGATTCTGCAGAAGACATGAAAACGATCACTGATCGTTTTTGAGATTCTGCAGAAGAAATGAAAAACGATCACTGATTTTTGAGATTCCAACGTGGACATGAAAAACGATCACTGATCGTTTTTGAGATTCTGCAGAAGAAATGAAAAACGATCACTGATCGTTTTGAGATTCCAACGTGGACATGAAAAACGATCACTGATCGTTTTTGAGATTCTGCAGAAGAATGAAAAACGATCACTGATCGTTTTTGAGATTCCAAGAAGAAATGAAAAACGATCACTGATCGTTTTTGAGATTCTGCAAGGAATGAAAACGATCACTGATCGTTTTTGAGATTCTGCAAGAAAGAATGAAAACGATCACTGATCGTTTTTGAGATTCTGCAGAAGAAATGAAAAACGATCACTGATCGTTTTTGAGATTCTGCAGAAGAAATGAAAACGATCACTGATCGTTTTTGAGATTCTGCAGAAGAAGAATGAAAACGATCACTGATCGTTTTTGAGATTCTGCAGAAGAAATGAAAAACGATCACTGATCGTTTTTGAGATTCTGCAGAAGAAATGAAAAACGATCACTGATCGTTTTGAGATTCTGCAGAAGAAATGAAAAACGATCACTGATCGTTTTTTGAGATCTGCAGAAGAAATGAAAAACGATCACTGGATCGTTTTTGAGATTCTGCAGAAGAAATGAAAAACGATCACTGATCGTTTTTGAGATTCTGCAGAAGAATGAAAAACGATCACTGATCGTTTTTGAGATTCTGCAGAAGAAATGAAAAAACGGATCACTGATCGTTTTTGAGATCTGCAGAAGAATGAAAAACGATCACTGATCGTTTTTGAGATTCTGGCAGAAGAAATGAAAAACGATCACTGATCGTTTTTGAGATTCTGCAGAAGACAATGAAAAACGATCACTGATCGTTTTTGAGATTCTGCAGAAGAAATGAAAAACGATCACGATCGTTTTTGAGATTCTGCAGAAGAAATGAAAAACGGATCACTGATCGTTTTTGAGATTCTGGCAGACGAAATGAAAAAACGATCACTGATCGTTTTGAGATTCTGCAGAGAAATGAAAAACGATCACTGATCGTTTTTGAGATTCTGCAGAAGAAATGAAAAACGATCACTGATCGTTTTTGAGATTCTGCAGAAGAATGAAAAAACGATCACTGATCGTTTTTGAGATTCTGCAGAAGAAATGAAAAACGAGTCACTGAGCGTTTTTGAGATCTGCAGAAGAATGAAAAACGATCATCCACTGGATAGTTGAGATTCTGCAGAAGAAATGAAAAAACGATCACTGATCGTTTTGAGATTCTGCAGAAGAAATGAAAAACGATCACTGATCGTTTTTGAGATTCCAACGTGGACAATGAGAAACGATCACTGATCGTTTTTGAGATTCTGCAGAAGAAATGAAAAACGATCACTGATCGTTTTGAGATTCCCACTGGACATGAAAAACGATCACTGATCGTTTTTGAGATTCTGCAGAAGAAATGAAAACGATCACTGATCGTTTTTGAGATTCTTGCAGAAGAAATGAAAAACGATCACTGATCGTTTTTGAGATTCTGCACGTAGAAATGAAAAACGATCACTGATCGTTTTTGAGATTCTGCAGAAGAAAGAAAAACGATCACTGATCGTTTTTGAGATTCTGCAGAAGAAATGAAAAAACGATCACTGATCGTTTTTGAGATTCTGCAGACTGGACATGAAAAACGATCACTGATCGTTTTTGAGATTCTGCAGAAGAAATGAAAAACGATCACTGATCGTTTTTGGAGATTCGCAGAAGTGACATGAAAAACGATCACTGATCGTTTTTGAGATTCTGCAGAAGGACATGAAAAACGATCACTGATCGTTTTTGAGATTCTGCAGAAGAAATGAAAAACGATCACTGATCGTTTTTGAGATTCGCACGAAGACATGAAAAACGATCACTGATCGTTTTTGAGATTCTGCAGAAGAAATGAAAAACGATCACTGATCGTTTTTGAGATTCTGACAGAAGAAATGAAAAACGATCACTGATCGTTTTTGAGATTCTGCAGAAGAAATGAAAAAACGATCACTGATCGTTTTTGAGATTCTGCAGAAGAAATGAAAAAACGAGTCACTGATCGTTTTTGAGATTCTGCAGAAGAAATGAAAAACGATCACTGATCGTTTTTGAGATTCTGCGAAGAAATGAAAAAACGATGCACTGATCGTTTTTGAGATTCTGCAGAAGAAATGAAACGGATCACTGATCGTTTTTGAGATTCTGCAGAAGAAGTGAAAAACGATCACTGATCGTTTTTGAGATTCGGCAGAAGAAATGAAAAACGGTCACTGATCGTTTTTGAGATTCTGCAGAAGGAAATGAAAAACGATCACTGATCGTTTTGAGATTCTGCAGAAGAAATGAAAAACTGTCACTGATCGTTTTGAGATTCTGCAGAAGGAAATGAAAAAACGATCACTGATCGTTTGTTTTGAGTTCTGGTGCAGAAGAAATGAAAAACGATCACTGATCGTTTTTTGAGATTCTGCAGAAGAAATGAAAAACGATCAACTGATCGTTTTGAGATTCTGCAGAAGAAGTGAAAAACGTCACTGATCGTTTTTGAGATCGTGGCCAGAAGAAATGAAAAAACGATCACTGATCGTTTTTGAGATTCTGCAGAGAAATGAAAAACGATCACTGATCGTTTTGAGATTCTGCAGAAGAAATGAAAAACGGTCACTGATCGTTTTTGAGATTCTGCAGAAGAAATGAAAAACGATCACTGATCGTTTTGAGATTCTGCAGAAGAAATGAAAAACGATCACTGATCGTTTTTGAGATTCTGCAGAAGAAATGAAAAACGATCACTGATCGTTTTGAGATTCTGCAAGAAGAAATGAAAACGATCACTGATCGTTTTTGAGATTCTGCAGAGAAATGAAAAACGATCACTGATCGTTTTTGAGATTCTGCAGAAGAATGAAAAACGATCACTGATCGTTTTTGAGATTCTGCAGACTTGGGACATGAAAAACGATCACTGATCGTTTTTGAGATTCTGCAGAAGAAATGAAAAACGATCACTGATCGTTTTTGAGATTCTGCAGAAGAATGAAAAACGATCACTGATCGTTTTTGAGATTCTGCAGAAGAAATGAAAAACGATCACTGATCGTTTTTGAGATTCTGCAGAAGAAATGAAAAAACGATCACTGATCGTTTTTGAGATTCTGCAGAAGAAATGAAAAACGATCACTGATCGTTTTTGAGATTCTGCAGAAGAAATCACTGATCGTTTTTGAGATTCTGCAGAAGAAATGAAAAACGATCACTGATCGTTTTGAGATTCTGCAGAAGAAATCACTGATCGTTTTTGAGATTCTGCAGAAGAATGAAAAACGATCACTGATCGTTTTGAGATTCTGCAGAAGAAATGAAAAACGATCACTGATCGTTTTTGAGATTCTGGACAGAAAAACGATCACTGATCGTTTTGAGATTCTGCAGAAGAAATGAAAAACGATCACTGATCGTTTTGAGATTCTGGACAGAAAAACGATCACTGATCGTTTTTGAGATTCTGCAGAAGAAATGAAAAACGATCACTGATCGTTTTTGAGATTCCAACGTGGACATGAAAAACGATCACTGATCGTTTTTGAGATTCTGCAGAAGAAATGAAAAACGATCACTGATCGTTTTTGAGATTCTGCAGAAGAATGAAAAACGATCACTGATCGTTTTTGAGATTCTGCAGAAGAAATGAAAAACGATCACTGATCGTTTTTGAGATTCTGCAGAAGAAATGAAAAACGATCACTGATCGTTTTTGAGATTCTGCAGAAGAAATGAAAAACGATCACTGATCGTTTTTGAGATTCTGCAGAAGAAATGAAAAACGATCACTGATCGTTTTTGAGATTCTGCAGAAGAAATGAAAAACGATCATGATCGTTTTTGAGATTCTGCAGAAGAAATGAAAAACGATCACTGATCGTTTTTGAGATTCTGCAGAAGAAATGAAAAACGATCACTGATCGTTTTGAGATTCTGCAGAAGAAATGAAAAACGATCACTGATCGTTTTTGAGATTTGCAGAAGAAAATGAAAAACGATCACTGATCGTTTTGAGATTCTGCAGAAGAAATGAAAAACGATCACTGATCGTTTTTGAGATTCTGCAGAAGAAATGAAAAACGATCACTGATCGTTTTGAGATTCTGCAGAAGAAATGAAAAACGATCACTGATCGTTTTGCGAGATTCTGCAGAAGATGAAAAACGATCACTGATCGTTTTGAGATTCTGCAGAAGAATGAAAAACGATCATGATCGTTTTTGAGATTCCACTGGACATGAAAAACGATCACTGATCGTTTTTGAGATTCTGCAGAAGAATGAAAAACGATCACTGATCGTTTTTGAGATTCTGCAGAAGGAAATGAAAAAAACGATCACTGATCGGTTTTGAGATTCTGCAGAAGAAATGAAAAACGATCACTGATCGGTTTTTGAGATTCTGCAGAAGGAATGAAAACGATCACTGATCGTTTTTGAGATTCTGCAGAAGAAATGAAAAACGATCACTGATCGTTTTTGAGATTCTGCAGAGAAATGAAAAACGTCACTGATCGTTTTTGAGATTCTGCAGAAGAAATGAAAAACGGATCACTGATCGTTTTTGAGATTCTGCAGAAGAAATGAAAAACGATCACTGATCGTTTTTGAGATTCTGCAGAAGAAATGAAAAACGGTCACTGATCGTTTTTGAGATTCTGCAGAAGAAATGAAAACGTCACTGATCGTTTTTGAGATTCTGCAGAAGAAATGAAAAACGGTCACTGATCGTTTTTGAGATTCTGCAGAGAAATGAAAAACGATCACTGATCGTTTTGAGATTCTGCAGAAGAAATGAAAAACGTCACTGATCGTTTTTGAGATTCTGCAGAAGAAATGAAAAACGATCACTGATCGTTTTTGAGATTCTGCAGAAGAAATGAAAAACGTCATGATCGTTTTTGAGATTCTGCAGAAGAAATGAAAAACGTCACTGATCGTTTTTGAGATTCTGCAGAAGAAATGAAAAACGATCACTGATCGTTTTGAGATTCTGCAGAAGAAATGAAAAACGACTGATCGTTTTTGAGATTCTGCAGAAGAAATGAAAAACGATCACTGATCGTTTTTGAGATTCTGCAGAAGAAAAGAAATCACTGATCGTTTTTGAGATTCTGCAGAAGAAATGAAAAACGATCACTGATCGTTTTTGATATTCCAACGTGGACATGAAAAACGATCATGATCGTTTTTGAGATTCTGCAGAAGAAATGAAAACGTCACTGATCGTTTTTGAGATTCTGCAGAAGAAATGAAAACGATCACTGATCGTTTTTGAGATTCTGCAGAAGAAATGAAAAACGATCATGATCGTTTTTGAGATTCTGCAAAGAAATGAAAACGATCACTGATCGTTTTGAGATTCTGCATGAAAAATGAACGACTGATCGTTTTTTGAGATTCCAGGGACAATGAAAAACGACGCACTGATCGTTTTTGAGATTCGCAAAAGAAATGAAAAACGATCACTGATCGTTTTGAGATTCTGCAGAAGAAAATGAAAAACGATCACTGATCGTTTTTGAGATTCGTTTTGAGATTCTGCAAAGAAATGAAAAACGATCACTGATCGTTTTGAGATTCTGCAGAAGAAATGAAAAACGATCACTGATCGTTTTTGAGATTCTGCAGAAGAAATGAAAAACGATCACTGATCGTTTTTGAGATTCTGCAGAAGAAATGAAAAACGATCACTGATCGTTTTTGAGATTCTGCAGAAGAAATGAAAAACGATCACTGATCGTTTTTGAGATTCTGCAGAAGAAATGAAAAACGATCACTGATCGTTTTGAGATTCTGCAGAAGAAATGAAAAACGATCACTGATCGTTTTTGAGATTCTGCAGAAGAAATGAAAACGATCACTGATCGTTTTTGAGATTCTGCAGAAGAAATGAAAAACGATCACTGATCGTTTTTGAGATTCTGCAGAAGAAATGAAAAACGATCACTGATCGTTTTTGAGATTCTGCAGAAGAAATGAAAAACGATCACTGATCGTTTTTGAGATTCTGCAGAAGAAATGAAAAACGATCACTGATCGTTTTTGAGATTCTGCAACGTGGACATGAAAAAACGATCACTGATCGTTTTTGAGATTCTGCAGAAGAAATGAAAAACGATCACTGATCGTTTTTGAGATTCTGCAGAAGAAATGAAAAACGATCACTGATCGTTTTTGAGATTCTGCAGAAGAAATGAAAAACGATCACTGATCGTTTTTGAGATTCTGCAGAAGAAATGAAAAACGATCACTGATCGTTTTTGAGATTCTGCAGAAGAAATGAAAAACGATCACTGATCGTTTTTGAGATTCCAAACGTGACATGAAAAAACGATCACTGATCGTTTTTGAGATTCTGCAGAAGAAATGAAAAACGATCACTGATCGTTTTTGAGATTCTGCAGAAGAAATGAAAAACGATCACTGATCGTTTTGAGATTCTGCAGAAGAAATGAAAAACGATCACTGATCGTTTTTGAGATTCTGCAGAAGAAATGAAAAACGATCACTGATCGTTTTTGAGATTCTGCAGAAGAAATGAAAAACGATCACTGATCGTTTTTGAGATTCTGCAGAAGAAATGAAAAACGATCACTGATCGTTTTTGAGATTCCAACGTGGACATGAAAATTTGAGATTCTGCAGAAGAATGAAAAACGATCACTGATCGTTTTTGAGATTCTGCAGAAGAAATGAAAAACGATCACTGATCGTTTTTGAGGATTTCTGCAGAAGAAATGAAAAACGATCACTGATCGTTTTTGAGATTCTGCAGAAGAAATGAAAAAACGATCACTGATCGTTTTGAGATTCTGCAGAAGAAATGAAAAACGATCACTGATCGTTTTTGAGATTCTGCAGAAGAAATGAAAAACGATCACTGATCGTTTTGAGATTCTGCAGAAGAAATGAAAAACGATCACTGATCGTTTTTGAGATTCTGCAACGTAAGGAACATGAAAACGATCACTGATCGTTTTTGAGATTCTGCAGAAGAAATGAAAACGATCACTGATCGTTTTTGAGATTCTGCAGAAGAAATGAAAAACGATCACTGATCGTTTTTGAGATTCTGCAGAATAAATGAAAAACGATCACTGATCGTTTTGAGATTCTGCAGAAGAAATGAAAAACGATCACTGATCGTTTTGAGATTCTGCAGAAGAAATGAAAAACGATCACTGATCGTGTTTTGAGATTCTGCAGAAGAAATGAAAAACGATCACTGATCGTTTTTGAGATTCTGCAGAAGAAATGGAAAACGATCACTGATCGTTTTTGAGATTCCAACGTGGACTCGTTCACGACGTTTTTGTGAGATTCTGGCAGAAGAAATGAAAAACGATCACTGATCCGTTTTTGAGATTCCAACGTAGGACATGAAAAACGATCACTGATCGTTTT
This sequence comes from Caenorhabditis remanei, assembly GCF_010183535.1. Lineage (NCBI taxonomy): Eukaryota > Metazoa > Nematoda > Chromadorea > Rhabditida > Rhabditidae > Caenorhabditis > Caenorhabditis remanei. The sequence continues at coordinate 8,421 of NW_026525991.1, forward strand.
TGAGATTCTGCAACGAGGAACATGAAAAACGACACTGATCGTTTTTTGAGATTCTGTCAGAAGAAATGACAAACGATCACTGAATCGTTTTGATTGAGATTCTGCAGAAGAAATGAAAAACGATCACTGATCGTTTTTGAGATTCTGCAGAAGAAATGAAAAACGATCACTGATCGTTTTGAGATTCCAACGTGGGAAATGAAAAACGATCACTGATCGTTTTTGAGATTCCAACGTGGACATGAAAAACGATCACTGATCGTTTTTGAGATTCTGCAGAAGAAATGAAAAACGATCACTGATCGTTTTTGAGATTCTGCAGAAGAAATGAAAAACGATCACTGATCGTTTTTGAGATTCTGCAGAAGAAATGAAAAAACGATCACTGATCGTTTTTGAGATTCTGCAGAAGAAATGAAAAACGATCACTGATCGTTTTTGAGATTCTGCAGAAGAAATGAAAAACGATCACTGATCGTTTTTGAGATTCTGCAGAAGAAATGAAAAACGATCACTGATCGTTTTTGAGATTCTGCAGAAGAAATGAAAAACGATCACTGATCGTTTTTGAGATTCCAACGTGGACATGAAAAACGATCACTGATCGTTTTTGAGATTCTGCAGAAGAAATGAAAAACGATCACTGATCGTTTTGAGATTCTGCAGAAGAAATGAAAAACGATCACTGATCGTTTTGAGATTCTGCAGAAGAAAATGAAAAACGATCACTGATCGTTTTTGAGATTCTGCAGAAGAAATGAAAAAGGTCACTGATCGTTTTTGAGATTCTGCAGAAGAAAATGAAAAACGATCACTGATCGTTTTTGAGATTCCAACGTGGACATGAAAAACGATCACTGATCGTTTTTGAGATTCTGCAGAAGAAATGAAAAACGATCACTGATCGTTTTTGAGATTCTGCAGAAGAAATGAAAAACGATCACTGATCGTTTTTGAGATTCTGCAGAAGAAATGAAAAACGATCACTGATCGTTTTTGAGATTCTGCAGAAGAATGAAAAACGATCTGATCGTTTTTGAGATTCTGCAGAAGAAATGAAAAAAGGTCACTGATCGTTTTGAGATTCTGCAGAAGAAATGAAAAACGATCACTGATCGTTTTTGAGATTCTGCGAAGAAATGAAAAACGATCACTGATCGTTTTTGAGATTCCACGTGGACATGAAAAACGATCACTGATCGTTTTTGAGATTCTGCAGAAGAAATGAAAAACGATCACTGATCGTTTTTGAGATTCTGCAGAAGAAATGAAAAACGATCACTGATCGTTTTTGAGATTCTGCAGAAGAAATGAAAAACGATCACTGATCGTTTTTGAGATTCTGCAGAAGAAATGAACAACGATCACTGATCGTTTTGCGATTCTGCAGAAGAAATGAAAACGATCACTGACGTTTTGAGATTTCTTTCAATTGAAACGATCATGTCGTTTTTGATCTGCAGACGAAATGAAAAACGATCACTGATCGTTTTGAGATTCTGCGAAGGACATGAAAACGATCACTGATCGTTTTTTAGAGATTCTGCAGAAGAATGAAAAACGATCCACTTGTATCGTTTTTGAGATTCTGCAGAAGGACATGAAAACCGATCACTGATCGTTTTTGGATTCTGCAGAAGAACTGAAAACGATCACTGATCGTTTTTGAGATTCCTGACAGAATGGTCAATGAAAAACGATCACTGATCCGTTTTTGAGATTCTGCAGAAGAAAATGAAAAACGATTCACTGATCGTTTTTGAGATTCTGCAGAGAAATGAAAAAACGATCACTGATCGTTTTTGAGATTCTGCAGAGAAATGAAACAACGATCAACTGATCGTTTTTGAGATTCTGCAGAAGAAATGAAAAACGATCACTGATCGTTTTTGAGATTCTGCAGAAGAAATGAAAACGGTCACTGATCGTTTTTGAGATTCTGCAGACGAAATGAAAAACGATCACTGATCGTTTTTGAGATTCTGCACGACGAAATGAAAAACGATCACTGATCGTTTTTGAGATTCGCAGAGAAATGAAAAACGATCACTGATCGTTTTGAGATTCTGCAGAAGAAATGAAAAACGATCACTGATCGTTTTTTGAGATTCTGCAGAAGGACATGAAAAACGATCACTGATCGTTTTTGAGATTCTGCAGAAGAAATGAAAAACGATCACTGATCGTTTTTGAGATTCCAACGTGGACATGAAAAAACGATCACTGATCGTTTTTGAGATTCTGCAGAAGAAATGAAAAAACGATCACTGATCGTTTTTGAGATTCTGCAGAAGAATGAAAAAAACGTCACTGATCGTTTTGAGATTCTGCAGAAGAAATGAAAACGATCACTGATCGTTTTTGAGATTCTGCAAGGAAATGAAAAAAGGTCACTGATCGTTTTGAGATTCTGCAGAAGAAATGAAAACGATCACTGATCGTTTTTGAGATTCCAACGTGGACATGAAAAACGATCACTGATCGTTTTGAGATTCTGCAGAAGAAATGAAAACGATCACTGATCGTTTTTGAGATTCTGCAGAAGAAATGAAAACGATCACTGATCGTTTTTGAGATGCAGAAGAAATGAAAAAGGATCACTGATCGTTTTGAGATTCTGCAGAAGAAATGAAAAACGATCACTGATCGTTTTGAGATTCTGCAGAAGAAATGAAAAAAAGGTCACTGATCGTTTTTG
>NW_026526082.1:0-6695 GCF_010183535.1 Caenorhabditis remanei
CGGAGTCGTTCCGTATTCAGAATCGTTGCTCGAAATGCGCGAGAATTGGATGCAAGGGACTGATAGGAGAATCGTTTATACGACCGTCTGTGCCATCAATGTTCTCAGCTTCCAAAGGAGCAGCGCCTGCATCACCAGGAACTATGCCCGAGGACTGGACACAAGAAGCTTCGTGCTTCCGAATCCCAGAACCGCGTAGTTCCTGACTTGACGGCAGCGCCCACCGCACAATCACCAGCAGCTAGAGAGTCTGGAGCCGGAACATCAGCTCAGAGAACCAAGGATGATCACTCTGGTGTCAACGAAGAGCCAAAGGAACTCCAAAGAGCTCGCAAGAGAACGTCTACCGCGTCTTCGTCTCACGAGCAAGAATCTGGTCCGGCCAAAAAGCATCGACGCAGAGGTCGCCGTGGGGGAAACAAGAAGATCACCGCGCCCCAATCCGGAAAGATGGATGAAGATCAATCCACCACGGATTAATTGTTTCGTATCCTGTCACATTCTTTGTTTTAATTTATTACCTTCTGTAATAATACCTGTTGAGTTTCGAAATTAGTTAATAAGTGCTGGTGTCTTGAGTGTCAACTCATAATTATCTTGTCTTCTTCCGTTTCAGATTTGGGCTGCGTGAGCATCTTCTGGTTTAGGATTCAGATCCCTTTCAGATTCTAAAAATCTCCTTCTTTCGACAAATTCCCTTTCTATTTTCGAAATTCCTTATTGGAGATTTAGTCTCAGAACAATTTTGGCCAGTTGGCGTTACAAAAACCTGAACTTTCTGAAGTCCAAACACATACTGAATATGGCTAACCAAGGGTCTAGTGCTGACGTATCACGATACCGAGCTTTCCCTTCTTCTGTTTTTACGAATAGAACGAGAAACTTCATACTCTTATTGATCCTCGGATCAATTGAGGCTAAAAGGAACATCATCCGTCTCTATGACTTCGAGTCTGAGTTAAATGATAATGGTTTTCATACCGCGCACTAGATTGAGATCTTGTAAGAATTTTTACATAAGTTCAGTTTGGTGTTATGGGTAGAAGTTAGCAGGCAGCTAACACCGCGTCACGATCCATACGCTTACGAGCAAGTGAAGCAATGAGCTTCACTATTTGAGAAAGCCCGATGAAGCATTGATTGCGCATTGAGTTAGTATTAAAACTGGAACGCGAGCATTGGATCAATTGATCGAACCGATTGGTAACTGTTCAATGCATCGAAAGATCGCGAAACTCTCCCCGTCCAATTGACACATTCAATTGGTAAAACATCTAAACCTGTAGTCGGAGCTATGATGCCTAGGTGGCTCCTAGAGTTAAGCCGAGACTCAGGGTAATACGGTTCGGTAATTCGCGGTGAATTTTAAAAACCCGATCCATTCCTTCGGGATAAAACCTCGATATATCCGAATCCATTATGCTAATGCTGCTAGAGGAGGAACAATCGAAACATCCGGAACCATGATGCTAATGCTGCTAGTGAAGGATGCCAGGAAATAGGATGAATTGTGATTCAGACCGACCGCGAGAGAGCATTTGGTGCGTCAGAAAGTTGTTTCCGACGGTCGGGGTAATTCATTGATGTAGTAGTCGAGGCGGAAGCTGGGCGACTCCTTCCCACGGGGATACATTATTGTTGTGAATAGATTAGTCACGGATTTGATAACCCATAATTTGAAGCTCAGCTCGGATTGCTTGAACCATCTAGTGCTTAAGTTAACTCTTCAGCACATTTGGTACTCAACCATTCGTCTGGAGCTCATTGGACTCGAATAAGTCACTAGTCGCTGGAAAATTCACTGAACTTGATTCACAAGTGTCTAATAACACCGCGTTCATTCCTATACGTCTTTCCAGACGGCCTTGATGATGCCTAATGCTACTTGGCTGAAATCGAAGTGCCAAGATTACCGAGACCTCGAGTCTCAAACGTTCATCAATGCATTCCTCGCGATAAGGTAAAGCGTCATGGATGGCGGTCTGACTGTTTTGCTATGATCCGTCAGAGGAATATCTCGATTATTCCAAGACGTAGATCGAGGAAAACACGACGATGGCAAAGGTGCTCCACACCTCCTTGAGTCGTGATGATCACCATTGGTACATCAATAGGTGAAACCTCAGTTCCTTCTAATGCTACTTGATCGAACTGCAGCGTGTTACAACTCAAGGGTCAGTCTCTCTCAAAAGGAGTATCTCCTTTTACTTCATGCATCGATGATGTCTCCAGTAGGAGAAACGTCCATGTGTGGTCGTTTGATTCTAAGATGTTTTCACCGGTAGAAATACCAACGAAGACTATTCACTTTGGATTATAGCGACACACGAGAATTCACGTTATTAGAGCGTGAACTACCTCGTTTCAATACGTCTCGGAAGAGCGTAACAGTTTCTCACGCGTTCTAATAACTTGTCCACGTGGCTACGCGGCTAGAGTAAGCTCGTTTCGGAGAATAGTGTTCAGTACGTGTTTTTACACTTCTAGCGAACGATCTTGATCTCGCGCACCGCCCTTATTTTTTGGTTGGATGAGTTTAAAATCGGTGTTAATCTGTGTCTATTTTTAGCAATGCAACGTCATAATCCGAATCCTCTGTGTCCTTCTCAAGCGATGGCGGATGTGTTGGCAGTCCCGTTGGATATTTTGGAGAAACCAGCGGAGCTGGCTCGGTATTCCGAACGTCTTCCTATTTTGGATGAATTCGACCTCGATCATCTGCAAGACCCGCGTTTGTCAGGTAACCTCTTATGGTTTCTGCGAACCGGAGATCTTCCTCATCCGGAACTTCTATTCAAGAAGCTTCCGCGAGAGAGCCATACCTGCTCGATGATCCAAGGTTGAAGTCGTGGGTGATTCGATGATGCGAGGCTGTTACTCGAACGTCTTAAACACCCGCGAAAGCGTTCGCTTCTACCCGATGCGCAGCTTGCGGCTCCTCCTTCTTTGGAATCGCGCTCGAAGACCATTCAGAAGATCGCTGCGGATTCGTAAGATTTCTACCGCGTCAACATTGGCTCGAATTCTGCGTAGCAAATTCGTATTCATTTTGTGGGTACTGTAATTCTCGTTCTACGAGTCACACACGCTGCCCCTCCATGAGGCCATGCAAGAGTTGCAGACAGACTGTCGGTCACCAACACTTCCACGGAGTGTGTGATCTGAATCTGTCTCCTCGTCAATTCAAAGACCGCGTGAAGAAATTACGAATCCGCAGAGGTCGTCGTATTAGATGGCTCGTCGACCGCGGCCTCCTCGCCTTCCCTCTCCCAAATGACTTCATTCCATCAGTTATTCAATCCCAAGTGAATCGAATTCTTAGAGAAGGTCAATTGATTAGAGGCACCGGCCCGCTTCTTCATCCAGAAGCCGACGGATTAGACTGGATTCCGCCTTATGTCTATCGCTGGAGACAGTTCCCTGGATTAGTGAACCGTGAACTTGACCATGACAAACAACTCCGTCATCAAGACTTCTTTGATCACGAAGCCGAATGGTTTATGATCTTGGAAAACCGCGCTCGTGAAATGTACCACGAAATTCGTCAAGGTGACCGCGTTCCGTTTATCATGAAGCATGCGTTCCTGATCAGAGCACCGCGTTTCCCAATTGATATTTATTCGCCCGGAAATGAGCCAGTGAGTAGAGGATTGACGGAGCATTAGCTAAAAATTCACATTATTTGATTACAGGCAGATGAAGTATTGGCAATCGAACCACCGATTGAGGTTCCGTTGGAACAAGACAATCGAGAGGTACGATATTATGACTGTGACGTACTAAAAGATAATCGTTAGGAGAGAGAGCTTCAAGGCCAAGTTTCGCCAGCTGGATCAACAAGATCAAGTCCGAGATCCTCCCCGAGACGTGACTCGGTTAGTACAAATAATCAAAGTTCAAAGTATTCTATTATAATTCTAGGAGACTTCTTCTGAGTACTCGGAAGTTGACCACGACATTGTTGATAGATATGTCGTAAATGCTCATAATAATCCTCCGGTGAACAACGATCCCTTCCTCACCGAATCGATCCTTCAAGTCCGTCCAGAAGGAGCTCTGCTAGACCGCATCCGCGAGCACATGCACCGCTACGATGTCATCGAGTACGATGCGATTTGGACGTTGGAGGATGGATCTGAAACCGCAGATTGGGAATCGCACAGAGAAGAAACATTGAGATCCCTCATCCTACCGGAGATCCGCTATACTGTGAGAAACAAACCGGGTGACAAATTTTCGTTTGGAGTCGCTAAACCAGTCATCGAGGCTCTTTCTACCTTGACCGCGCCTGAGTCTCGTGACGCCCTATTAGGACGAATCGAGACGTGGCAGTTGGTCATGACAGGTGGCTGGGATAGCACGCCTATCACGGAAAGTGTCACCACGAATATGCTCCTCACGTATTACGCGCATCTGGTAGATCTTGGGGCAGCTCTTGTCGGCTCACCGCGTTCCTTTACCTGTCTGGTCACAACCACGTTCGGGTTCCCGTACAACAATGTCTGTTTGTTGATTCCTTCGTATCATATTTTCCGCATTCCTGCGGTGGTGGAAGCTGTTCGTAGATGGATGCGTGCTCCGGCTCTGTCCTTTGCAGTCCAGAATGCACCGCGTGACCAATTCCCGTATAATGTGGAATGGAGAGCTCCGGTTCAGGATGCGCAGAAGAGGAGGCGATCCCGGGAAGGCGAACGCGAAATCGCTCGTGTTATCTACACGCTCGACGTCGCTCGCATCGGAACTCATTTTCGAGAGAATCTGCCGACCCTGGACAATCATGATATTTATTGTCTAATGAATGCCCGGGCCGAAGAACCTCGTTATTCGACGCATCCGAACGATTCAAGACACCATCACCGCGGCTAATGAAGAAACTGAATCTCTTCGATAATTACACGGCTGAAGACCCTCGATGCTTATTGTGCGTTTTGGACCGCGATTCTCCACGCTCTCCGCGTGTTTGTAAGTCCGGTGCATCCACGTCAGCTCGGTTGTCAGAGTGTACTATGGAGTTGATTCATGGAGGAGAAACCGCGTTCGAGTTGGCCTTTCCTACGATGCGTGCCTTCCACTCGGAAACGCTCGGTTGGTGGTTAATATGGGTGGAGAAAACTCTTGGTCCGCAGCTTAAGCGCGTATCAGGCCTCCAGTGCTCGTGCACCTTCCACGAACGTCAACCACGCAATCAGGAAGACCAACCAGAACAAGACTGACATTGTTTTGCGTATCTCGTCACAACTATCCACCACGTCTCCTACTAGAATTGAATACTTCTCTTTATTATTGTGCCACATCGGCCGTCTCCGAATTTTCTCCGTCACCGCGTATCCAAGCTTTGTTTAAATAAATAGAAATTGAATATTGGCGTGTTGAGAGTCGGAGCCACAAGTTTCAGGTAATCAAATAGACATCTGGGAAAACTCGGAATATCAAGTATGTAGAATTCAGAAGGCCTGAACAACCGGCTGTATTGCTAGCATTTGGTATTCCTAGTGGTCCTCAAGTAGCTAGAATAATTCAGTGCCGTTCCGTTGAGTCTTACTCCATAGTCGGCACTAAGTTCTAGCTATCAGGATGATTCACAATTAACAACCATCCTTAAAAACAAGATGGTCCTATTTTAGACAGAAAAATCATCTAATCAATACTTTCTAGATTACAAGTTTACGCGTAGAAACAAAAGCCTTTCTCTGAGGTCGAGCCTTTCGAAAGGGGTAAAATGTTATGTCAGATACTCTGAAAATGGAGTAGAAAATGGGCTCGAGCGATCGTTCGAGCTGTCTGGAGCAAGATCGTTCTGTTTTCTAGCGTGTTAAGTCGATGAAGTTCCACATGAGGATATCTTACGAGTTTTCTAGAGATCTTTGAATACTTCGGTAATGGGTTGGTCGATTCCCTCCATTATATCCAATATTGTCGATTCCATTTCCCTTGGTACAGGATTTGGAGAACACGTCATCTTTCATACCATGTCTCTTAGATCAGCCATCACCGCGACTCCGTGTACCGGTGAGAAAAGTTGATAGTCTCTAGTAAACGGGCGATGAATAATCGTCTGGTCAAGGATGGATATATTCTCGACACTCTGGGGATATTGCAATGAATCAGCTCTCGTAGTCCTGTATCTCTGATACATCAGTGACCACGGTACGAGCGATCTCAATATTGTTGCCGCCAGAGAGGGTGCCACAAGACCAGCAGGAACTGGTTCTGGTGCCTAGTTTCACTGTCCATAAATCTACTATGACCTTGATCGGGAGATGGTCTTGTGATATGCTGACGGTCCTCGAAGGACAGGCAGTGACCCTCTCTCCCCTACCTAGTAGTAGTGCCCTCATGCGGAGGGCCCCACGAAACTCCTATACGCAAAACCAGTTCACTTTTGACGGAGATGTTCAGGGAATTCTGCAAGTATTCGGGTCCGGAAGGATTCCTCTGTCGTGGTGAGAAGCCACCAGGCACGAGGAGAATACGCAACCGCGAAGTACAGAAAGTGCGATACTGCTGAGTGCCTTTGGTAATTCATTGTACATGAAAGTCGGATTTCACCGCGATTTTCGCTCATGTCAAAGATGTTTCCAACAGCCTACTGCGCGATTTTGAATATATGGGTGTTCGATTGGTAACCGAACCCCCAGACCCCAATCCAGCGTCACACTGTATTGGCCCCCCTTCAGGTATTTTCAGAGCAGCGA
>NW_026526083.1:0-6002 GCF_010183535.1 Caenorhabditis remanei
TTGAACTGACGATCCAAGTTTTGTCGAAGAATTTTGTATTCTTCTTCTGACATCTCGGCAGGACGCATCGTTTCGAAGACATCTCCTTCCAGAAGCCGAAGTAGAATACTTTGCTTTATTATTGGTGAGAAGTTGTTGTTCTCGTGAACCAAGAAATCGAAGCTGCTGATGAACAGTGGATAATCGCACGTTTCTCCGTTGAATGGCTTGATAACTTGCAATACTGCCAATAGTTCGTTGGCCGAGAATTTTATTGTGTTTGGCTGGTAGTTCTCGGGATTGTTGGCACGGAAAGAAGATCGGCAGTAGTTTGCTGGTGCTCCGGCATCGTGAAGGTGTTGCACTTTTTCCGCCTGGTTTGTCATGCTAAAATCTGTGCAGCTTTCGTTTCCAGATGCGACACGGGCATGGAAACTAGGCGCAACAGGATTCTTTGCATGTTCGATGGATAGATTTCCATCTCTTGGACCAACTGATCGTCCTTGGTTGTTGTAGACGTCGGCTGGTATTGTAGTTGTTGCTGCTGGTGCAGCTGCTGTTGACGAAGTTCCACCATTGTCCACCGGAGCTGGTAGACTTGTAGAGTTGTCTTCGTCGAGTTTTTGAATCTTTCCGATAAGGGATAGTATGGAGTCCCTTATTCCCTCGAATTGATTCGTCTCCATAAGATGCTGCTCCATCTCTTTCTCATTTGCATAGAGGATTTCATCGGAGTAGGAGAGGTGCTGGTGCTCGCGGAGTTTCAGTTTTGCTGCTTCTCCTCCTTCAACGATAGCCTTCAGCGAATCAATCAGCTTTTGCTTCCCGATCTTGAGCAATTCCTTCTCATCGTCGTTTGCTTCTGGCTGGTATAGATTCTCGACATCGATGAGGGTTTGTCTCGCATCTATGCACCGCTGCGTGACCTCAGCCTTGATTCCTTTGAGATGATCGTCCTCCATGAAGATTGCGCAAGAGTGTATACTCTGAATTGTCACCAAGTCTGAAAATTTAAATATTAAAAGGCTTTTGAGATGAGGAGTTAAGCTCCCCATCTCGATGACAATGGCAATTTTACGAGAAATTACTAGAGAAGTGTGAGAGTAGCAAAGGAGAAAGAAACGACTTAGTTATTTTATAACCTCCCCAATAGTCGCCAGAGGGAGGGTGGGTGCTGGTAGTTATCCAACAAGTGTTGTGTCCGTTTATTAGTCCGGACAAGAAGACTTAGAGTGTGTGTCTGTTTCAGTGTAGTGTGTGTGCTTTGAAATGAGCTTCAATCTAAACCAGTGATTTCACTGTGAAATTTCAGCTTGATTTCTTTTGTTTTGTTATGCTGTCTGTTGTATTTTGTGGGATTGTATTGTATTGTCTGTATTTGTCTGTAAATTTTGAAAACAATTGAGCTTCAATCTAAAACAGTGATGCGACTGTGAGATTTTAGCTGAGGTTTTGTGGAGCCTAGCCAAGAAAGTTGGGAGGCTGGTAGTTGATGGCGGAAGCCATGGATTGTTCGGAAGTTCATAGAAGAAGTCCGAAAGAGTTCCGAGAATTCTGACTGTACATATCAGACTCGATCAGGAAGAGTGAAGTGACTCTTGTCGGTCCATCACGTCATCAAGCATCTTCCGAAAAAGATATTCGATGATCTCGGCGCTGAAAAGTGTTTGGAAGCGGGTAACCTGAAAGAAGGATGAGGAGCGCTCTGAGGCTGATGTCGGCCATTGCCGAGGCACACAAAGACTTATCTCCGAGTCACCCTGATTAACCTAACTTCCCTCACCGACAGACACACCGTCAGCAAAGGTTTTTGCTAGTTTTTGTACTGCTACTAGCTGCAGTATACCCTGATGTTAGAGTGTGAAAGTTAGCTAGACCAACCTTTGACTAGACAAAGAATAAACTAAAAGTGTTTTGGATACTCGATGTCCCTGAGTCACCACTTTCGGGCGTGTCAGGCCGTCGGCGAAATCAATAACCCAAGTAAATCGAGAAAGTAAACTTAACTAATAGTTAATGGGGACTAGCGACATGTTTAACTAGAAGTTGGGCATGTAAACTTACCCAAAAGACTAGAAGATATTCCTAAACTAGGTGTGCACCTTTACCGATAGTTTGCTGGTACTTCACTCGTACTGGTTGCGAAACATAAGCGCACGACACTAGTCCTTCATAACAACGAAATTTAAGAAATTTTTAGTAAATGAGTGACCAATGCGTGTGCTATATGACGTTACAACATGCAAACTAAACAGAAAAGATACGAAAGAGACCGTGAGCTAAGGGAAGGCAGAATAAGAAAGTAAAGGGAGAGGGAATTGATGTTGACGCATGCTTGTGTGGGGTTCAGTGGTATTTTTAAGAATTTGTCTAATCTCAACCCAATATTTTCCTAAACTGCTGCCCGTCTCGACGGTAGACGACTAGCACTTACTAGTTTGGCTAGTAACTGTCTTGTGCGTTACCACGTCGTTCCTGTCTAGGGAATCCGCGAAAAGACAGCAGTATGTTCCGACTTGCACGGTTCCACGCCACTTTGTGGAGTATTTTGAAAGAAAACCGTACAAACGGCTCGAAAATTAGCGCGGTACTAGGCAAACTTATCTTCCGAGGCGCCTATGTTATCTTTCAACCCGCAATTCAGACCGAGCAGCCAATACGGCTGGCGCTCAAGTCATCATGCTGGTATCAGAAAGTTTAGGCCTTTACTTGCTCCTTTTCCGATAAATTGCTGGTAATCCTCGCTGGTGTTGACGACGAGACTCCTTGCATTTGACATACATTGTGGTCCGCTTCGAAAGTGCGCGCGCCGACGCCAAGAAATCGATAATTGACGACGACCTCTCGAGAGTGTCCCACAGGTGTGTTGCTGGTATTTTTGCACGAATCCGCCACGAACGAGTGAATGTTTGGTGACTTCATCCAATTGTTGCCATGATACAGGGGATATGAGAGTATTTACAGCAAAAAGATAGAATATTAAAGCGAGATTTACACTTAATCCTCAATGCACCTCACAACGCGCCGAAACGAAAGAAACAGCGCACTCTCTCTGTGTTACCCGATATAGACGGGTTCGAAAGACCTGAGGACTCACTTGCCCTCAATCCGGTCGATGTACCATGTGACGAGAAGGTAGGAACGGCCGGGTAAAGTCCGGTTACCTTATTTCTCTCCCTTAGAGTTGTCACAGAAGAGCAGAGAGGCTGGTATGTTTTGCGTGTGAGAGTACAAGGAGTTTGGGTGCAAATCAACTTTATTGATGCTGGTAAGGACTCTTTCGAGTTGCTGGTACAATAGAAAGTATGAGTGGGAGCTCTGAAGAGAGCGAGCACTCTCGATGGCTACAAAAAAGGAGAAGTGAGAATGTTTTGATAAGAGAGTCTACTCAAAAGAGACTTAGAGAAAGAGAACGGTCAGAGAAAGGAAATAGTATTGGTTAGAGAAACGAGAATTAGCGCGCCCGCTAAAATTATTATGACGTGGCACGAAGTGTTCGCTGGCGCGTCGTTGCATTGTCGTTGGCGGTAATTCAAATTGTAGTTTCTCCTTGTCGCTGGTAATTCCTTCCTTCTCGATCGTTCCTCTTCGTTCGTTCCGTCGATTGTGAGTCCTTTTCCAGCTGGTATTGTGAGTGTTAGTTGATTTAGCTTGCATTGACTTTGGGGTTGATTGCACGTTGTTATTTGGTGAGATCTGTACCGACTTAAGCGGCCGGATACATTCTAAGGTTGTGACCTTCCGTAGGAAGGTCGCGACAAAAATGGTTGATAACCATTTTCATTTTCATCTCGAAAATGGTTGACAACCATTTTCATCTCGAAAATGGTTGACAACCATTTTCATCTCGAAAATGGTTGACAACCATTTTCATCTCGAAAATGGTTGACAACCATTTTCATTTTCATCTCGAAAATGGTTGACAACCATTTTCATCTCGAAAATGGTTGATAACCATTTTCATCTCGAAAATGGTTGACAACCATTTTCATTTTCATCTCGAAAATGGTTGACAACCATTTTCATCTCGAAAATGGTTGATAACCATTTTCATTTTCATCTCGAAAATGGTTGACAACCATTTTCATCTCGAAAATGGTTGACAACCATTTTCATCTCGAAAATGATTGATAACCATTTTCATTTTCATCTCGAAAATGGTTGACAACCATTTTCATCTCGAAAATGGTTGACAACCATTTTCATCTCGAAAATGATTGACAACCATTTTCATCTCGAAAATGGTTGACAACCATTTTCATCTCGAAAATGGTTGATAACCATTTTCATTTTCATCTCGAAAATGGTTGACAACCATTTTCATCTCGAAAATGGTTGACAACCATTTTCATCTCGAAAATGGTTGACAACCATTTTCATCTCGAAAATGGTTGACAACCATTTTGTTTCATTTTCATCTCGAAAATGGTTGACAACCATTTTCATCTCGAAAATGGTTGACAACCATTTTCATTTTCATCTCGAAAATGGTTGATAACCATTTTCATCTCGAAAATGGTTGATAACCATTTTCATCTCGAAAATGATTGATAACCATTTTCATTTTCATCTCGAAAATGGTTGACAACCATTTTCATCTCGAAAATGATTGACAACCATTTTCATCTCGAAAATGGTTGACAACCATTTTCATCTCGAAAATGGTTGACAACCATTTTCATTTTCATCTCGAAAATGGTTGACAACCATTTTCATTTTCATCTCGAAAATGGTTGATAACCATTTTCATTTTCATCTCGAAAATGGTTGACAACCATTTTCATCTCGAAAATGGTTGACAACCATTTTCATTTTCATCTCGAAAATGGTTGACAACCATTTTCATCTCGAAAATGGTTGATAACCATTTTCATCTCGAAAATGGTTGACAACCATTTCATTTTCATCTCGAAAATGGTTGATAACCATTTTCATCTCGAAAATGGTTGATAACCATTTTCATTTTCATGAATCTCAAAAGATCAGTGATCGTTTTCATTTTCTGCAGAATCTCAAAAACGATCAGTGATCGTTTTCATTTCTTCTGCAGAATCTCAAACGATCTGTGATCGTTTTTCATTTCTTCTGCAGAATCTCAATAACGACTGTGATCGTTTTTCATTTCTTCTGCAGAATCTCAATAACGATCTGTGATCGTTTTTCATTTCTTCTGCAGAATCTCAAAAACGATCAGTGATCGTTTTCATTTCTTCTGCAAATCTCAAAAAATCTGTGATCGTTTTTCATCGTTTTCCATTTCTTCTGCAGAATCTCAAAAACGATCAGTGATCGTTTTCATTTCTTCTGCAGAATCTCAAAAACGATCTGTGATCGTTTTCATTTCTTCTGCAGAATCTCAAAAACGATCTGTGATCGTTTTTCATCGTTTTTCATTTCTTCTGCAGAATCTCAAAAACGATCAGTGATCGTTTTTCATTTCTTCTGCAGAATCTCAAAAACGATCAGTGATCGTTTTTCATTTCTTCTGCAGAATCTCAAAAACGATCAGTGATCGTTTTCATTTCTTCTGCAAAATCTCAAAAACGATCTGTGATCGTTTTCATTTCTTCTGCAGAATCTCAAAAACGATCAGTGATCGTTTTCATTTCTTCTGCAAAATCTCAAAAACGATCTGTGATCGTTTTCATTTCTTCTGCAGAATCTCAAAAACGATCAGTGATCGTTTTTCATTTCTTCTGCAGAATCTCAAAAACGATCTGTGATCGTTTTCATTTCTTCTGCAGAATCTCAAAAACGATCAGTGATCGTTTTTCATTTCTTCTGCAGAATCTCAAAAACGATCAGTGATCGTTTTTCATTTCTTCTGCAGAATCTCAAAAACGATCAGTGATCGTTTTTCATTTCTTCTGCAGAATCTCAAAAACGATCAGTGATCGTTTTTCATTTCTTCTGCAGAATCTCAAAAACGATCAGTGATCGTTTTTCATTTCTTCTGCAGAATCTCAAAAACGATCAGTGATCGTTTTTCATTTCTTCTGCAGAATCTCAAAACGATCAGTGAT